>NC_056725.1:967989195-968251695 GCF_019279795.1 Protopterus annectens | reverse complement strand
GATGGATGTGTACAGCGGGACAATGACTTCCTTTTTTCTGGATGAAAAGCCCTTAGTGATGAGTTGTGCCACATAGAAGGATTTCCTGACTGTTGTGGTGATGTGGTTATCGAACGTGAGGCCACTGTCCACCTGTGTTCCTAAGTCTCTTATCACACTTTCGGTGTTTAGAGTACTGCCACCTATGTGGTAATTCATGGGTACATATTATTTCCCAAAGGGGATAACTATATACTTCTTGGACTTCTTCTCATTGAGCTTGAGCCCATGGCTCCAGCACCAAGCATCCATTTCTGTAAGGCCCTTTTGTAGAATATCCAAATCAGTTGGAGATTCAATAATGGCTCCCAGATTGCAGTCATCTGTGAACTTTGTTAGCCAGAGTCCCTCAGTGGTGGCCTGTACTTCAGAGAAGTAGATGCCAAAGAAGAGCGGTCCCAAGACTGAACCCTGAGGTACTTCACTTGTCTGGAACTGGATTTGGAGTCGGCTACATTTACAGTGTGGGTTCTGTCAGGAAGCCAGTTGGCAGCCCATCAAGTGATGTAGGAATTTATGCCCAGCTTAGTAAGTTTATCCATGATTCCAGAGTTGGGGATGGTGTCGAAGGCCTTGACGAAGTTCAGATAGGCTGTGTGGACCACTTTGCCCTCATCCACAGCTCTGGAGACTGATTCAAAGAAGTCAATCAGGTTCAGGAGACATGATTGGCCCTTCATGAACCCAAACTGGGTGGGGTCCAGTGTTTGAAAGTTGACAATTTCTTTGTTTCTAAGTTCCATGATAATACATTCCATGGTCATGCAGATCAGGCTCATCAGACTGATAGGACAGTAGTTCTCAGGATCCAAGGTGGATCCCTCCTTGTGGAGTGGGATAACTGTAGCTGTGTGCCACTCAGTGGGCATGAAGCCTGAGGTGAGGCTATGATTAAACATGACACTTGGGTGAGGTGCCAATTCATTTTGTAGCTCATGTAGTACACAGCCCGGGATGTCATTTGGTCCCATGGATGCCATATTCTTAGCTTTGGAGAGTGAGTTTTTTTACCTGTGTGGCCATGATTACCAGAATTTGGCAGTCTTTCAGTATTGAGATGGGCCCTTTAGGTGATGAGGGGGGGGGTGAAGTTGGCATTGAATTGATCTGCCAGGATATTGGCAATGCCCTTGGGATCAATGTATTTAATGTCATTCTGTTGTAGCTCAGAGCAGATCTGAGCATTGCCATTTAGATTGCTGACATAGCTATAGAAGTCCTTGTGGTTATCTTTGGAATCTTTGGCAATTTTATTTTCTTAACTAGCTTTGGAGGATTTTATGAGGAATCTCAGCTTCTTACTGAGGCTGGTAAGGGAGTATTTTGCATCCTGGTATTTTTCTCTTTTCCGTAGCAGTTTATTCCTTCTGTTGTATAGTTTTTTATGACAGGGGACCACCAGATTGGCTTTCTTTTTTTGGAGGAGAGCATCCTGGTTCTATTTGGGATGGCATGATTCATGCACGAGTGGATGTGCTCATACAGTGCTTTAGTATAGGATTTGTCAGTCGAACCTTCAGTTCTCTTCTGCATGGGTGTCATGAAGTTTGTTACTTCTGACTTGAGTAGCATGACGTTGACTTTTTACAGATGTTTCTTTACTGGGTGGTGGGGGTGGGATGTGGATGTCAAATGTGATTAGGTTATGGTCAGACCTAACCAAGGGAGTGACCACTGGTGTAGAGCATCGGTTTCCCATGTTGGTAATGACCAGGTCCAGGATATTGGAGCCCCTGGTGGGACTATGGATTAGTTGATCCAGGGCATTGGAATTTATGAATTCCAAGAACCGTTGGGCAAAGGTGTTGGTACATGAGTACTTTCCCAGTTAATGGCAGGGTAGTTGAAATCACCCAGTATTAGGGTGTTTGGTTGTATCTTAATATTTTCCAGTATGTTTAGAAAGGTGTAATGAGAATCTTGCAGCATGGTGGGGGATCTGCAGCAAGCTACAATTTGGATTGCAGTCTTACCTAGTGTTAGTTGCACCTGGAGAATTTCAGATGCATTGTATTGTACTTTTCCACATCCACCAGAGAGGGAGATAAAGAGAGAGAGAGAGAGAGTAAGAAAGGAAGAAAGGAAGGGAGTAAGAGCCAAGCGTGTTTGTGTATGATCTGTGGGTGGAGAGTGGTATCTGGGTATTATAATGGTTGACTATATTGTTTACTAATCCATACTGTCACATAGCAGTTGCACATGGCTGTACACATTTCTGGCTGTGGATTGTCTACAACAACCTCTATAGTGTTGGAAAACTGTTGGCCTTGTAATGTGGACATTGGGACATATAGGTCCTCAATATAATGATATAGCAAAACCCACACTGCAATGGATCCTGTCATTACACAATCACCCAACATCCACACAGGATACTGTTGACACACACACACTTACCAGTACTGAGTTTTAACCCCCTACCTGACTATGTATTGTTAATACAGTGCTACGCAGTTATTGCACATGCCACGGAGCTTCCATGTTGGAGAGCTGTCCAAAGGTATCTTTGACGGTGAGTGACATCAGCAGTAGTGCTAAAGGAGGGGTAAGGGAAGTGCAGTAAGTGTGAATGTTCACAACATTTGGTGTCAACAAAGACACACACACACTCCCTCACAGAAACACATACATTATCACAATTGGTAGGATCAGAATTAGAACTCTTACTAACTCATTTGCTACACTACAGTATTGTGCCATTATCACAAGCATCACAGAACTTATAAGGCTGAAACATGGCCAATGGGTTATTTCAAGGTGACTGACATCAGCAGGCATGCTAAAGTAAGGCAATGGGAGTGCCAGTATTGAGATCCATAGTTTTATTGCTTCACAGGTGTGTAGTAGGTAAATGGGCCTGAAGGCTGTACAAGGCTAGGCCAAGGGAATACCTTGGCATCAGGCCACATGACAATAGTCCCCAATGTGGCTCAGGAGTATAGTCCCTGGAGTGGTCCCCAGGGGTGGGTATTGTATTCACCATCCACTCATCTGGGTTACCATTGTGGGTGGCCAGTGATGTGCACTGCTTCCCATGTATGTGATCTATATTCCATAGCACGGACAATGTCTGGGTTGTGCACATGTCCCACACGCATGTTCTTTGATGTGTGGAAGTGTACTTGAGGTCTCTGGGGCATGTTTTGTGGACAGAATGTTATCTTCTGATGTAGCATTCCTGGCCTCATTTGGTGAGACTTGGCTTTGTAACTGAGGTTGTGCTTGCACCTACATTGACAGCATGATATGGGTATTCAGTGGAGTTAGTGGCATCTGTCCATACAGGGCATGTGTATAAGGCATGGTATTCCCTTTGTGGGTTATGTTTGCAGACTCTACAGTTGTTACAGGCATCCAGTCGGGAACAAAGCAAAAGGGCCACTGTACACATTTATTTGCCTACTGAGGGGATGTAACAGGGTGCCATGTCCTTTTACTTGCAGGATAACACACAGTCAGGAGATGTAACACATCAAAGTACTTTCTGATGTCAGTGGCACTGTTGTGGTCAACAAGCATGTAGTCCACTGCAATCACGCCGTGGTTACTATCTGTGAGACAATATGCAGGGAACAACCAACATAGTGGTTGTTGCCTAGCCAAGTGTGTTTGTGTATGAGACATGGGTGCAGAGTGTTCTCTGAGTAATAGAAGGGTTGCCTTTATTGTTCACCAATCCATAATGTCACATGTAGGACTATGGATTGTCTACACCAACTTATCTGGTGTTTGACATCTGTTGTCCTTGTAAGGTGGACATTGTGACATATACTAGGTCCTCAACATAATAATTTAGCAAAACCCACCCCACAATGGATCCTGTTATTACACAATCACAGCAGCCTCCATAAAGGATACTGATGACACACACATACTTGCCAGTACTGAGATTCAAACCTCTTCCTAGTTATGTATTGCTACTATAGTGTATCACATTTATCACATGTGCCACAGAGCTTATAAGATGGATGTTGTCCCAAGGTACGTCTAAGGTGAGGAACATCACCAGCCCTTGTAAATACTGGCATTGGGTGATGTAGTGGGTGTGAGATCCCAAAACTAATTTTACCATGTACAAACATTTACATTTGCCAGGAGGGAGGTTCAAACCTCTATCTAACAATCTTTACTGACCATCATGTTACACATTTACCACATGCACGACTGAACATACATGGTTTAGGGTTGGCAACAGGTACTTCTAAGGTGGATGATATCTGCAGGACTGCTAAAGTCAGGCTCTGAGATGTGTATTGGGTGTAAATGGGGCCAAAATCTTTGAGGTACAGACATACATATGTACATGGAGCTTACATGTTGGAAACCTGTCCAAAGGTATCTTTGAAGGTGAATAACATCAGTAGCAGTGCTAAAGGAGGGGTAAGGGGAGAGTAGTAAGTGTGAATGTCCATAAAATCAGGTATTATCAAAAACACACACACTCTCTCATGCAAACAGTTTCACAGTTGCCATGTCTGGGATTAGAACTCCTACCTAACTAGTATGCTACACTATAGTATTACACAGTTATCGCAACCTCCACAGAGCTTATATGTTGGACAGCTCTCCACATGTGTCTTTAAAGGTGACTAACATCAGCAGCAGTGCTAAAGGAGAGATAAGGGGAGAGTAGTAAGTGTCAATGTCCATAAAATCAGGTATCATCAACGATACACACACTGTCTCACATAAACACACACAGTTTCACAATTGTCATGTCTGGGATTAGACCTCTGACCTAACTTGCATGCTACACTATAGTATTATGCAGTTATTGCAATTGCCACAGAGCTATGTTGGAGAGGTATCCGCAGGTATCTTTGAAGGTGACTAACATCAGCAGCAGTGCTAATGGAGGGGTAAGGGGAGAGTAGTAAGTATCAATGTCCATAAAATCAGGTATCATCAAAGATGCACATACACAAACAAACACAGTTTCACAGTTGCCATGTCTGGGATTAGAACTCCTACCTAAATAGTATGCTATACTATAGCACTACACAGTTATCACAAGTGCCATGGAGCTTAGGGGGATGGCATTTCTCCAAAGGGTTATTTCAAGGTGATTGACATCAGCAGGCATGCTAAAGTAGGGCAATGGGAGGTGTAGTAACTGTGAATGGCCTCAAAATCATTGATCTCCACACACACACACGCACACACACGCACACACACACACACACACACACACACACACACACACACACACACACACACACACACACACACACACAGTTTCACAGTTGCCATGTCTAGGATTATAATTCCTGCCTAACTAGCTTTCTACACTACAGTATTACACATGTATCACAAGCACCATGGAGCTTATAAGGCTGAGACTTGGCCAGAGGTTTGTTTCAAGGTGACTGACATCAGCAGGCATGCTAACATGGGCAATGGGAAGTGCAATATGTGTGAATGGGCCATAAACCATTCCTCTGGAAACACACACACATGCACACACACGCACACACACGCACACACACATGCACACACACACACACACACACACACACACACACACACACACACACACACACACACACACGCACACACGCACACACACACACACGCACACATGCACACACAGACACAACTTTACATTTGATAGGACTGGGTATACAAATGCTAGATAAATACTGATTTGTACTATTGTGTTACACAGTTGTCACAAGCACCACAGACACTATAGGGCTACCAAAAGCAATGTCTACAGTCATTGGCATCAGCACATCATGTGATATCAGCCAATTGGATGTGTGGTGGGTGGGACAGGCCTCATGATGAAATCTGTCTGTCATTGTCTGTCTCTCTCTCTTGGAGCGGCCACGATGGTGCAGCGGTTAGCGTTTGTGCCTCACAGCAAAAGGTTCTCTGGTTTAATTGTCAGCTGGGGTGCCTTCTATGTAGAGTGTGCAAGTCCTCCCTGTGGTCATGTGGGTTTCCTCTGGATGCTCTAGTTTCCTCACAAAGACATGCTGTATGTGGAATAGACACTCTAAATTGGCCCTAAGCATGAGTGTGTACATTTGTATGCCTTCTCTAGAAGGTTGGGTGCCAGGCTGGCAACTTGACACTGTAAAACTCCACTGCCAGTTATGAGTGGATAGGTGATCCACTGTGGTGACCCCTAATTGGGAAAAGCCAGAAGAAGACTGTCTGTTTCTTTCTTCCCCACATCTCTACGTGTGTATGTTTGACATATTATAGTGTGTTGGCCTTGGATATGTGTGAGTATTCCTGTCCAATATTTGTGCAAAGCATGAATGGTGTACAATGTGGTGTGTGTGCACAGACACCTGCGACTGACAGTATGCATAGTTAGCAGAGATATTCAGACATATGTACTGTTTTACACTGTGATGTATTATGTCATCAACTACTGACAGATATACTGATTTGCTCACAGTTATTTCCTTGGAAATACAAGATGAATGAAGCTGTGTCCAGTATTGTGGCCTGCAGCCTACATATTCTTGCACACTCATACCATTCTGGAGGGGTAGCTGCAGACACTTGCTGATGAGTCTATGTAAATGGTCCAGCACCTTGGTACTGTGGTGGCTGAGGATCCCCTTCTTGTACATATATCGATGTAACAGAATGGCCATATCCTGCTGTGGCCATACCTCTCAACTGTACAGATTCACTCAGGTTACCCAGAGGCAGGGCTCATATATCTGGTCAGTTCCCCTTCACATTGTGGTTTACGAGCAGGTTTGTAGCCACCCATTACTGGGTTTGCAGGCAGGGGTAGTATGGGCACACATCAGAGTTTCAGACTTCACACACTCCATGATGTCTATGCTTCAACACCCCCCACATTCTATCCTCTTCCTAACATTATGCAAGCAATATTTGAGAAGTATCCCTATAGTTGTCCCTTCATCCCAGCAGTATTTAGGGGTTGGTCCACAGTTCATCCCGTAGGATATGGTGGGCATGCTACTGGGATTTGTCGACATGGCCTTGCATTTGTGTTCTGTTGACTGTGTTATATTGTTAGTTGGGACCCCATGAGATAACATACATTGTCAGTATGGGTGAGGCACAGGCTTTGACAGAGGACTGTAGGCCATTTGGTAGTGATGCAGGCCATCTGTAGCAGGCCAGTGCATTCTGTCACTCCTACATTCCCAATCTGCGAGCCACTGGATTCCCCTGGGGTAACAGGGCAAGTGTGCAAGGTATTAATGGCAATAGTTCCTGTCCATATTAATCCAATGGTCTGGATGCTGGCAGGGTGCTGCTTACAGCTAGGGACACACCTGCATGGGACACCTCTTCAGCATGGTGCATTCTGTGGGTATTCCCATACAGAAGGGGGGTTATACTGTACTCATTACCAACAGCAAGTATATGACCTGTGATAAACCTGTGGCTGATGGCGAGATGAGCTGAGTGCATGTGTGATATGGAAGCTTCTTGCAGCAGACACACAGATATACATGGGACATTCCCCTTATGCTGCCTTGTGCGGGGACATAGGCAGTCTCTCATTACTTCATAACTGTGCCTTTTGTGGTCTGCCACTGATTGGCCAGACTACATCAGTATTTCATACTATACAGAACCCTTATGTGCTGCTAACCTGTATGTACAATTCCAAAGGTGTGTGCAGATGACAGTTACATTTTATGTACTCTGTCTAGGGTATGTTCACCTGTGTACTGTGTGTATATCTGGGCCCACATTCATGGCATATCCATCTTTCAGATAGTGACAGATATTGGCATCTGGTCAGTGAGTATGGACGACTGCTGACATGGGTATTGCTGAGTAGCATTGTGGTTGGCACTGCAGTTGTCAGAACATGGCCCTGTCATCAACAGTACTGGCCATTGGCCACCGAGACACAACCCTCCATACCTACATGCTGACCACTTCCAGACAATATTGAACACACAACAACCTAACACATGGACCCCTGCATATTGTACACATGCAACACTCTATCCTGTAAATTGGGCCAGCTCAGGTAATCTGTGCTCCACTGTTATTAAACCCATGCAAACATGTTACTGCATTTCTACATAGGATTGTGGGGTGGGGCACACCTGATGACTTTAAACATTTGCTATGACCGTGCTGGTATTTCAAGTACTCTGTTGGCTTCCATTTCATTTTGTATTCTGACCTATCATGCAGACTGGAGGCATATCAGTAGAGCACAGGTCTTAGGTTTTATTGACCTACATTTCAGTTTCAGACTTCTTACCCTTCAGAACTAACATACAACTGCCAGACCTGTTGTAGTCTGTCTGTGTAGGTCTGGAGGGTGGCTGTTCACCATTGCCATCAATTGGGGGCCTTAGCCCAGCCTTTCTTTATGGTCATCTACACATGTCCTACTGGCTGAGGCTGGTTTTGGGTATGTGAGCCTCACTGACATGCATGTGTGTACTATGGGCACACATTTGGGCCATCACATGTACTGCAGTGGGATTTGTAACCTTGTCTAGTACTGCCTAGTATGTTGACACCAGTATTTGTTATGGATTTCATGCTGCCCATATAGGTGTCTACTATCTCCTGCCATCCCATTTAGCCACCCGATTCCCTTGCATGCTCACATCCATACCATAGGTACAACTATCAGAACATAAAAATCCATTCAGCAATTGATAGGAAGAGTGACTTACCTTGTGGCTGTGCCAGTATTGAGGATGGTGCTGGAGGGCTGAATATGTTGGATTCACATAGTACACTCCCTATACATGGTAAAGCACAGTTAGTGTCATGTTTGGCATCCCTTTTACTGTATGTGCAAGTCAGAGAGAGGTATCATTCCCTGGGTCCCTATCGTGTCAGTGTATGTGCTATGCATTACCTCTTTGCCAAAGCCTGGGCATACTGGGCATGCCTCCTTCTGCCTACATGGGCAGGCTCAGGTTGTTCCTCCTCTGAGTCCCTCTGTGCCTGTGATGGCCTTGGCAATGGTGGGGGGCTGTGTGGCCTTTCCCGGTGCTGTTCCTGCTGCAGCTGTTTCTGCAAGATCACATTGTGTAGCATGGCACATACTATGAACATTTGTGTACATGTGGCTGGAGGGTACTGCAAGGCTCCACCGGATATGTCCAGGCAGCAGAACCATGACTTGAGCATCCCAAACACATGCTCTATTATGATTCTGGTTTTTGCATGTGCCTCATTATGGAGTTCTTATTTGGGTGCGTGGGCATTTCTGATAGGTGTCATCAGCCAAGGCTCCAATGTGTAACCAGCATCCCCCACTAGGTGACCATATGGGATGTCCCCACTGGCAAATAACTGGTACAGCTGTGTCATATGCCAGATGTGGGAGTTGTGATAGCTTCTAGGGCTGCCAGCACACACATTCAAGATAATGCCCTGGGCATCGCACACGACTTGGCAGTTGATAGAGGGGAAGCCCTTGTGGTTTAGGTAGACCCTACCCCACTCACTGGGTGGTGCTTTGATGTGTCTGTGCGTGCAGTCTAAAGCACCCACTGCCTCAGGGTATTCTGCTATTTGGTGGAAGAGATGCATATTGCTGGTCAACGCCTCATGGGTGTTGAGGAAATATATGTGCTCACCGGCATGTGCTGACATGGCATTGAGGAACTGGTGGAGTACCCTGGATGCTGATGCCTGTCAGATCCCCATGATATCCCTAGTTGCCCTTTGGAAGGTACCTGTGGTTAATATTTTTAAGCCTACACATACCTTGGTATCCACTGGCATGGGTTCCCCTCTGTTGGTTCTGTGTGTGAGGCGTGGCCGGCACAGCTCAACAATTTGCTGTAGAATGTTCCTGTCCACCCTATAGCACTTCACTATCTCCACCTCATGTAGCCCCTGGTAGGTTACCCTGGGTCTGTACACTCTTCTCCTTCTCCTTACTGTGGGTTGGTCATCAGCATTCACATCCTCACCACCCTCATCCTCTTCTACATATTGATGTATGAGAGCAACAGCAGCCACTAACATTTTGTTAGTTTTGTCAGGTAAAATTTCCCCGTCTGTGTACACCGGTGGAGTAACCAGACTGGAAGGTGTTTGCATAGTTTATAGTGTAGTGTGCTAGGCTGTCCCATATGTAATTGGCTGATTCTGATACATGTCACCTGCCAGCTATGCTAGTTCTCCTTGATTGCCTTCCTATTGCTGTTTAACCTTCCCATTGCCTTCCTGTTTAAGCCTTAGGGGCGTGGCACGCATGCCCAGTGCTCAGAGGTGAACAGAGCTGTTATTTCTTGTTTTTTTTTTTTTTGTTTATTTAAAACTTGGTGTGCAGCATGCACACCTGTTTAGGCAATATAAACACTGTTAGGCAGCCTCAGACACACACCCTTCCTTAGCTGTGCTTAGCTAAGGGCAAACATGGTCCATAGAGCTCCAATAAGCTTACAGCATGCATGACACGTCCTCTTATGAGGTCATTCACCTCTTATACTTATACCATGGTGTTGCTGCACCTACAAGGTGGGTGCAAACTAACACTGAGAGGAAATCTGTGATTCAGTATCAATCCCCTCATTTGCATAAAATAGAATGCTAATTCCTAGTTACCACACTCACACTGAGCCTTCCCACTTAGCAACCACTATTTCCTGGTATTGTTGTCATGCATGCCATTGACTATCATGGCAAAATGTTGATTTGGGTTTAAAAGCTTATATTCAACTTTTGTCTTATTTTTGGGCCGATCCCATTTGTGCACTGCTGCCCTACACTTAAACGGCTGAAATCGGCCAAAAAAATAAAAGTTATGTTTTATAATTTTGCAACTATTTCTCATGCCAATGGCCATATATTTGGCCATTGGCATGCCTACTACTTTGAATACATGCTTTCTCTGGAGCTGTCATATCTCCGTTTTATAATTAGCAGAAATGTATTTGGTTAGTAACTGAATACATTTCTGCAGGTTATACCATTCCTGCACAGACACCTGCCTGCTTCGCTAATTCACCTAATTTGCATGTTTTTCACCAGCAAATGGGGTAATTAGCATATAGCAGTGGTGTCTGTGCAGGAATAGTGCAGGAGTGCTCATGCACATCCTGGGAGCTCATTCCTGGATTGCTCGTTGGCCATATTGCATGCAGCATCTCTTGCATTATTCCTGCACTCCATGCAGAGCTTGCTGAATCTAGGGAAAAGTATTAGTACAAGTAAATATATATTTGGCTGCATGCCCAGATGGAATTGGGTAGAAAATGTATGAACATTTATTGGCTTAAAAAATATATTTTTTAAAGATTTTGAATGAATGGTTAAATTAAGGTTTTATGTATAAAGATTTATGAAGTGTAATTCTTAAAATCATATGGAAGAAGGAAGATAGAAGAGAATTAAAAAACTGGAAACCAGTAATATTGAATAATAATGATTATAAGATCTTTATGAAAATAATAAAAAGGAGATTTGAAACTAAAATAGGAAATATTATGGAAGATAGTATATACAGTATAAAGGGGAAAGGTTATCAAGAATTATTAATGACAATTAAAGAAATTGTGGATGATATTATGAACAGAAAGGAAGAAACAAAAATCATGATAGGAGACTTTAATAAGGCAGTTGACATGATTAGACATGAAATCTTATGGGTAATAATGAAAGAATATAATATAAGCGATAAAGTTAAGAAATTATGTATGTCAGCATATAGTAATAATAATGTAAACATACTTGTAAATGGCTGGTTAAGCCAAGAGGTACATATAATGAGTGGTGTATGACAGGGATATCCAGTGAGTTGTATACTCTTTCCATTAGTTATGAATGTGATAGTATGTGAAATAAATTACAAAATGAAGGAGGCAGGTTATATAATAGTTGAAGTGTTAAGAATTCCAATTCTGTTAACATTTGCAGATGATATTATAATAATTGCAGAAAACAAAATTTGGATACAAGAAGTAATAATTTGCACAAATGAGTGTTTACAGATGATAGGGAATGCTTAAATAAAGAAAAAGGTAAAGGTTTAGGTGATGTAGTAAAGCTTGGGGGTATTTAATTTACAATGAATGAAATTTCTGCGTTATGTATAAAATTTAGGAATAAAGACGTAAGTATAATTCAATGGGAAAAAACAATAGACGAAATAGAGCAAACATTTTTTTTCTGGAGAACATATAAGTTATTAAGCAAAAGACTTATTTGATAAATCCAGTAATGATGGGGAAAATAGCATACTTAGCAAGTGTATTTTTGTTGCCAGCAGTATTTGAATAGGAATTATTGCAGATATTTTTTCATTTATATGAGGCTATAGATTAAACCCAGTAAAAAGAGGAATTTTCTATGTAAATAAAGAAGGTTTAGGCTTAATTAACCCAGTGGTATACACTGCTTTATTAAATTTGTACAAAGTGTTAAAGTAGATAAATTAAAAAGATGAGAGATTAGTAGTAAATCTGTATAAATATAAGTATGATATAGTTTGATTTTGGGGTATGGTAAAAAACAGTAAAAGAGAAAAATTGTGTATAAATGAAGAAATAAAATGTTCCCAAGAAAAAAATATTTTGTGGAAAATAAAAAATGATAATATAGAATAGATAAGTTTTGTTATATGGAATGAAAGAATACATGAAATTGTTTAATGGTGAATGGATTTTAGCAACAATATTAAGTAAATCAGATAGTGGTTATGGAAAAAGGAGTGAGGGTCTAATAAGGATAAAAATTTAGCATGATTGTACAGGAATTTATGAATATGTGTTTGTATGTATATAAATATTTATAAATATGTAAATATTTTTAAATAAGAGTTATTTTTGTATTTAAATAAAAGCCCACTATTAGTTTTGATAACTGTCATGGGATCTTTTATATTCACCTAAGCTACCATCAACTCAAGCAGAGGGAGCCTCAGTTTAATATCTCATCCAAAGGATGGCATACTCAGGACAGCAGCACCCCACATACCTGGTGTGAGAATAAAACTCACAGCCTTCTGCACCAAAGGTGAATAAGATATCTGTAGTGGATTGGACACTCTAAATTGGTCATAGGTGTGCGTGCGTGTGTATGTGAGCTTTCTGTGGAAGGTTGGGTGCCGGGCTGGCAACTCAACATCATAAAACTCCACTGCCAATCATGAGCAGACAGATGATCTGCTGTGGTGACCCCTAACTGGGAAAAGCTGAAAGAAGAAGAAGAAGCTGTTTTTCCTGTGTTTTTGGTGTTTTTCCCCTGACTTGTCAGCACTCTGCATTTCAAGTGCTGACATTTCAATAGGGCGACTTAAAACTACATGTCCTTAAATTCTTAATTTTCAGACAGTTTAGTGTGGTTTGACATTAGCATAATATCCATAGTACCAACAAGCAAAATAATTAAAGCTACTCAGCCATAGTCAACTTTCCATGTTCAAAATATGGGACACTATACAATCTCTCTTATTGTGAAACAAATGGGCAAAATGTGGAACATTTACTAACAGCTAGGGAGGGAGCTCATGGTATGGCATGGTTAAAGTGTTAATTTACACTTGTTATTACTTTATAACTAGTTGTTCAACCATTAGAGACAATGAGGAGAAGCAATACAAGCTGCAAAAGTCTGAGGCCCAAGATGGGCAAGCCAAGCAAACCCTCCCTGACTCAAAAAAAAAAAAGTACATTCAAGTACAGTAAGCACCAAGAAATCAAACAATATAAGAGCAGACCTGCAACATCATGCATACCATCCATAACACCAAAAAGCAAAATAATTAAATAAACTACAGCCATGGTCAACTTTTTATCTTCAAAATGTGGAATACTACACTATCTTGCACAATGAGAACAGATGGGTAAAACATGACACCTTTACTGAGAACTAGAAAGGAAGTTCACACCGTGGTTAAACTGTAGACTTTGTACTTGTAGAAAAGTTATTTGATACCCCCAGTATCTCTTTGCTTATCAGAATAGTCATTTGGTTACAAAGACAAATTTTCCTTTTACACTATTTATATGACAAAAAAGGGTTATATAGTAGTTGTAATATCCTTTCTTAGCATCTCTAGTTACAAATTCTCAGTGACAAACATTAGCCTTTCTCTGCACTACATTGGTAATAGATCTTTGACCCACATACATGCTTACGAGCATGCACTCACACACATACATCAGTTACATCTTATATGACTGCACACCTTCGATATTTGTTTGACATCAAATTAATACATTTATAAATAATGGCTCAGAAACGTATCTCGGCTCATGGATGTCAGAAATTTGCAATATAATGTTACCCTCTCAACTTCTTAGCTCAAGAATCAGAAACAAGGAACAACAGGAGGAACAGCCTTTAAATATTTACTTTATATACTTCATAAGTTGATAAAATAAGCTTTGCATTATCAAGTGTTTTCTGAAGATACAAAATATGAAAATCACATGCATGTTATTATTTAATGACTGTAGTTTGGAACTATTGGCTATAAGCCACAAATTCTACAAGAAACAACCTGACATATCTGCCAATTTCTTTACTCCAGAATTCTGGACAAAGCCAAAAATAATGGGGACAAATTTTAAATATTATTTTATGTATTTGTTAACCAGATAAACCCAATGGATAAAGTGTCCCTGTTCAGGGGTGACCCTGGAGTACTGTCTGGTTAAGTGACTTGGTCAAAACTGGCAACTGTATACGAAATGATTAAAATCCTGTACTTTTAAACTCATTTAACATAAGTTCCAGACAACTCCAAATCACTTAAAATGTTAACAGAGCAAAAAGTGTTTCATGGATGTTCATTGTCTAAACAATAAACGTTATGAAACTTTGACTGGCATTATTGACTGACTGTAATCCTCAGTGATTTATCAGAAAAAAGAAGTTGACAAGGGAAAGGGCACAAATAAGAGACAATATCAGTGATGTTCAACAAAATTAAAAACAGATGAGAGGCAAACTACTCTAATTCACCTAAAAAGTTAACAGTTTTTGCATCAACATACACTTTATGAACATTTGAACAACAAAAAAAACTATGAGATTCTAATAAATGGCATTGCTGACTGACTATAAATGTTAGTGCTTTTTGACCTTTTGCGGTTTATCAGAAAATGAAGACACAAATGAAGGCCTACTAGTTAGTGCAGAGGGTAAAGGCTATAAACATCTGATGTTGTACTCTTCATTCCTCCTCACGAATGGGTCTCAGATCTGACCCTTGGATTCAGCTAGGCCACTTCCTCCCGACTTGGATCTGACTTTCAAGCTTCTCCCTTTACCCATAATATTCTACAACAACGCCAGTACCTCAGATCTCATTTACATCATTCAAAGCGTGATGGAAGATCCAGTCTCTCTTCAATTCATAGGTTCATAGGTAGTACTAGGCTGTCTGCCCAAAGGCATTTCTAAGCCTATTCAGAATGTGTCAGCTTTCGCCGCCTCCTTAGATTAGTTCCCTGTGCCTCTGTCCAGCAGAGCCACTGAAGTGATCCCCGGGGTAAACTTTCTGTTTCCCATCCACTCATCAAGGTTTCTCTTGAAGAGTGTTAGTGAGGAGCTCTCTGTCCCTCCAGCATGTCCTATTTATTGTTGTGGTGAGGTTTAGATCCCTAGAGCATGTGGCTCAAGGGGATAAGGTTTTCTTTAGGTGGAGCATGTCCATCAATTCTGGATTGGACATGGCCTTGTATGTCAGGCAGAGATCACCTCTGAGTAGGCGGTATACAACCGAGTACAGCTGGAGTTTCTTTTGTCGAGCTGCATAGGGCATCTGTTTGAGGCCAGTGATCCTCTTGGTGAGGTACTTCTGTGGTCTTTCCAGCTGTTGCAGGTGTCTTGTAAGGTACATCCCAAATGGGGCATTGTAGTCTGTGATGGGTCTGATGAGTGATAAGTAGAGGGGCACAATGGCCTCTTTTGATCTGGATGCAAACCCTTTTGTGATTAGGTGGGCCACATAGAAGGATTTTCTAACCACTTTGGCAATGTGATTATCAAAGCAGAGATTACTATCTACTTTGGTCTCCAGATCCCTTATTACGTTTTCCATACTTAGGGGGCTACCACCTATGTGGTAGTTTGTGTGTACTTTGTTTTTTCCAAAGGGGATGACTATGCACTTTTTGGCATTTAGCTTGAGGCCATGATTTTGACACCAGGTATCCATCTCAGTGAGACCCTTTTGAAGGATGTCTGTGTCAGCTGGAGAGTCAATTAAAACCCCTAGTTTGCAGTCATCTGCGAACTTGGTCAGCCATAGTCCTCCTTTGCTTGCCTGTACCTCTGAGAAGTATATGCCGAACAGGAGGGGTCCTAGGACTGAGCCCTGGGGAACACCACTTGTAACTGGTTTAGAGTCAGACCTAGCTCCCGCAACTCTCACCATGTGGATTCTGTCCGTGAGCAAATTGGAAACCCATCTTGTGACATAGGGGTTTATGTTCAGGCTGGTGAGCTTGTCTATAATACCAGAATGGGGAATGGTGTTGAACGCCTTTGTGAGGTCTAGGTATGCTGTGTGTACCACCTTTCCCTCATCTATAGCCTTGGTAACTGTCTCAAAGAAGTCTACCAGGTTTTGGAGGCATGATCAGCCCTTAACAAAGCTGAGCTGTGTAGGGTCCAGTGTTTGGAGGTTCCCAATGTCTCTGTTAATGAGTTCCATGATGATGCACTCCATAGCCTTGCAGACCAATCTAGTCAGGCATATAGAGCGATAGTCCTTGGGGTCTGCTGTGGCTCCACCTTTGTGGAGTGGAATAACCGTTGCTGTGCACCACTCTATGGGTATGTAGCCTGTGAAGAGGCTAAGTTTGAACAGTGTGTTTGGGTGTGGGGTTAGTTCATCTTTGAGCTTGTGTAGGACACAGCCTGGGACACCATACAGTCCCATTGATGCTGTGTTTTTGGCTTTGGAGAGGGCTGTTTTAACCCTAAGTGCCTGTGATTTCAGGGGCTCTACATTCTTCTGGTATGGTTATGGGCCCTTTTGGGGTGAGGGGGGGTGAAGTTTGCACTGAACCTGTCTGCCAGCATGTTGGCAATATCGGTTGGTTCAGTGTATTTTGTGCCATTCTGCATTAACTCCGAGCAGATCTGAGCATTGCCACTTAGACTCTTGACATAGCTAAAGAATGCCTTATGGTTATCTTTGAAGTCCTTGGCAATTTTTCTTTCGAAGCTTGCCTTGGACAATTTTATGAGGGATCACAGTTTCTTGCTGATATTGATCAGGGATGTTTCCCCTTCTTGGGATTTTACTCTTTTCTTTACTAGTTTCCTCCTTCTATTGTATAGCTTGTTTATTGCAGGGGTCCACCAGACTGGTTTCCTTTTCTTGGAGGAGTGAGTCTTGGTTTTGCTTGGGATAGCATGATCCATGCATTCTTGTAGGTGCCCATAGAGTGCATTAGTAAAGGATTTTGCAGCTTAGACAGCGTTATCCTTTAGCATGGGGGCTTTGAAACTTTCCACCTTGGTCTTAAGTAACGTGAAGTTGGCTTTTGAAAAGTTTTTCACGGTGGTTTCCTTGTCCGGGGGTGGTGGCAGAATATGGATATCCAAAGTGATTTGTTTATGGTCAGATCTAACCAGCGAGGGGTTGACCTCCGGTGTGGAATACCGGTCACCCATGTTGGTGATGACCAGGTCCAATATGTTGTCACCTCTGGTGGGAGTGTTGACCAGTTGATTCAGGGCATTTGAGTTTATAAATTCTAGGAAATGTTGGGCAAGGGAGTTAGTACTTGAGTAGTTCTCCCAGTTAATGTTTGGTTAGTTGAAATCACCAAATATTAGGGTGTTTGGTAGGACCTTTATGTTTCCAGAAACATGGAATGGTGGTTCTGGGATATGGTGGGTGATCTGTAGCAAGCTACAATTTGAATTGCAGTTTTGCCTGTTGTTAGTTGCACGTGGATGATCTTTGAAGCATCGTGCTGTGCCACTAACCTGGAGGTGTGGGTATCCTTGATAAATATGGATACTCCCCTGCATTTTGTATTTTGGTCAGGGTTCTGTGGCAGAAATGTATGGTATGAGTTGTAGCCTGGTAGTGCCAGGGTGCTCTCTGGAGCCTTAAACCAGGTTTCTGTTACTGCACATATGTCAATTTTCTCCATACTGAGGAGTGCCTCAAGTGGGTTCATTTTGAGGTTTAGACTTCTGGCATTGAGTAGCATTACCCTCAGATTTTTGTTACTTGTGCTATTTACAGTGGTGGGTTTGTCTTTTGAGCCTTGGCTAAAAAAGGCACCATGGGGGTGGCAAGAGCCTTGGCCAGTATTCGAAAGCCTAAAGGTGACAGGTGCAAGCCATCTCTAGTGAAGCAGCGTGGCTTGTTGAGCATGTCATCCCAGGTGGACAGACACTGGATCCCCTTTGAATGACACCAGAAACTTAGCCAGTTGTTGAAATTGATATTTTTTTTCTTTATACCGTTGTATCATTCTTAGTAAGGGCAGGATGCTGCTCAGGGTCAGGGTCATACCAGTCTGGGCTACGTGATCAGAGAGCTCTTCCATGTCTCTTTTCATGTAGTCCAGGGAGGTATGGTTCAGGTCAGTCACACCAACATGGACAATGCCAGATTCATATTTGTACTTGTTCTGGAGTGACCTGAGTGCTTGTGTTATGTGGTGGATCCTGGCTCCCGACAGGCAGCTAACAGTAACCTTCTCCTTATTCAGCCTAGTGAGTGGGACATCAGTGTGCCTGACTATAGAGTCACCTATTACTAGTTTGTTGGGTATATTATTTTACCTTAAGGGCTGTGATTGTGTGGCACACTGGTTTTGTGAAGTATGTGTTTCATGGTTTGTGTTGGGGCTGGAGGTTGCTTGGATGTTTGCTTTGGAGGTCTCTGTTGCTTTTGCAGATTTTTATTTAGAGCCTCCGAGTATGTTTTTGTGTATTTATGTGTGTTTTTTGCTGGTGCTGGTTTAATGGGTCTATGTGAGACTGGTGGTGTGATGCCAGTAGTTCCCTTCTCCTCTTGACTGTTTGATCCAGTCTTGGGTTGAGAGAGCTTAGCCTCCAGTTTGGCTGTATAATTGCATCTCTCACATGCATTAGTGTTTGGTGGTAGGAAGAGAGGGTTGTCTGTGTACATGAGGCAGTTGTAACATTGGCTCAAAATACCCAGATGCACCAGTTGGACTGGATAGTACACCAGAAGCTACCCTATGGACATGCCTGGATAGGTACAGTGAACTGTTTTACTGGATAGTTGGTAAGGTCGAATAGAGAGCCTTGTCCTTCTGTACAGTATGGGGGGTCTAGTGCTAGGGTTTATAAGTGCTTGCTATTTGTTTTGAGCAAGTACCAGGCTGAGAAATGAATGGCTTGAGTGCTTAAATTGAAAGTTTGTCTAGTTCCAAGGGAAAAATTGAAGAGGAGACTTTGTGGAGCCAGGAATAGTTATACCCTAGCTAACCGGCGCTGCCTGGCGTGCAAAACTGGGCAAATGCGGTTTTTATAGCAGGGAAATGAAAGAGATAGAAATTAGCCCAAAATAGCCAATAAACTACTAATTTCTGGGCTGAAACCACTTTTCCAAGGACAGATAGGCTGCTCAAAGCTCCCCTCTCTCACAGGTGAACAGAGAAACTTCCTTCTATCCAAGTACGGTATGAGCAAACACAGAGATTTGTAACACAGCCCTAAATTCAGCACTGACCTGAAAACTGGACTATACCAGCTTAGAAGGGCAGGAAACAAGTATATAATCAGCAGAATCCAGCCTCTCCTCCCACAAGAGTGCAGACCACAAACCTTCTTAATGTAGACTAACTGGTCTGAAGCCCAAGTGCTTAAAGCAGAACTAATACACTTTTAGAATAGCAGACACTGAGCCTTCAATCAGCAATTCCCAGCTTAGAAGGATGTAAGCTACCTGTCCTGCCACAACAGTGCAGACCACAAACCTTAATGTAAACCAACCAGTATGAAGCCCAAGTGCTTAAACCAAAAGATTTAGAATAACAGTTACAATTTAATCAGGCTACTACCAAGCAGTAATAAATGCAACAGAATAAATAAAGCTGAGTACTTTTAAGAAGAGGCAAAAGCAAAATAAAGTAGGAGGAAACACAAATACAGTAAAAGCAGATGAATAAATTGCATTTGTTTTGTTAGTAAAGTGCAAGGAGAGAGGAAGGAAGAACTTAAGTGGGTTGACCTTCTCAAATTTTCTCTCTGTATTAAGTAGTGTGAACAGTTGACTCAGAATATGATCTCACTTTATTCGGTTAAGTGAGCAAATGAGATGGACTCAGGAGGAGTGGTCAAATACAGACTTACAGGACGGGCAGGCAATTCCAGAGCCACCAACACTAACACTAACACCAAAACAAGAACAGAGAGGGTGTGGGAACAAACTGCAGAGAGAGGCACAGCACACATACTATTCAATGAAACACACAATTAGGTTTAGAAAAAAATGAAAAACAGTACTTTTAAAACTGCAAGTTTGTACTTAACTTCAGCTTCTAATGCAGGTGATTATAGCCAAGCAAGTCTCTCAGAAGTTGAGCATAAAATGATTTCTCAAACTTTGTGGCTAGCACTTAAACTACAGTGGAATCCCTCTAGGCTAACAGTAAAATATCAGATAACAAGAAGTGAGAAGACCACCACCCCCTTTCATAGCAGAGAGAGACACAACACACACACTATTCAGTGAAACACATGATGAGGTACAGAAAAAAATGAAAAACAGTACTTTTAAAACTGCAAGTTCATACTTAACTTCAGCTTCTAATGCAGGTGATTATAGCCAAGCAAGTCTCTCAAAAGTTGAGCATAAAATGATTTTTCAAACTTTGTAGCTAGCACTTAACATACAGAGTAATCCCTCTAGTCTAATAGTTAAATATCAGATAACAAGAAGAGAGAAGACCACCACCCGCTTTTATAGCAGAGAGAGACACAGCACACAGACTGTTCAGTGAAACACACAATTAGATACAGAAAAAATGAAAAACAGTACTTTTAAAACTGCAAGTTTGTACTTAAGTTCAGCTTCTAATGCAGGTGATTATAGCCAAGCAAGTCTCTCAGAAGTTGAACATAAAATGATTTCTCAAACTTTGTGGCTAGCACTTAAAGTACAGAGGAATCCCTCTAGGCTAACAGTTTAATATCAGATAACAAGAAGTGAGAAGACCACCACCCTCTTTAATAGCAGAGAGAGAGAAACACACAGCACACACACTATTCAGTGAAACACACAATTAGGTACAGAAAAAATGAAAAATGGCACTTTTAAAACTGCAAGTTCGTACTTAACTTCAGCTTCTAATGCAGGTGATTATAGCCAAACAAGTCTCTCAGATGTTGAGCATAAAATGATTTCTCAAATTTTGTGGCTAGCACTTAAAGTAAAGAGGAATCCCTCTAGACTAACAGTTAAATATCAGATAACAAGAAGTGAGAAGACCATCACCCCCTTTTATAGCAGAGAGAGACACAGCACACACTATTCAGTGAAACACACAATTAGGTACAGAAAAAATGAAAAATGGCACTTTTAAAACTACAAGTTCGTACTTAACTTCAGCTTCTAATGCAGGTGATTATAGGCAAGCAAGTCTGTCAGAAGATGAACATAAAATGATTTCTCAAACTTTGTGGCTAGCACTTAAAGTACAGAGGAATCCCTCTAGGCTAACAGTTTAATATCAGATAACAAGAAGTGAGAAGACCACCACCCTCTTTTATAGCAGAGAGAGACACAGCACACACACTATTCAGTGAAACACTAGCACTATTCAGCACTCTCTAAAGCCAAAAACACAGCATCCATGGGACCAGACAACATCCCAGGCTGTGTTTTACACAAACTTCAGAATGAACTGGCTCCCCACTTAAGCACCATGTTCAATAATAGCCTCGTGTCAGGCTTTGTGCCCACTGAATGGTGCACAGCAACAGTTAGTTATCCCACTCCACAAAGGGGGAGCCACCACTGATCCTGGGAACTATCGACCTATTAGCCTGACGAGCCTGGTCTGCTAGACCATGGAACGTCTCATCATGGAACTCATAAACAAAGACATTGGTAACCTCCAAACTCTGGATCCCACCCAGTTCGCATTTGTGAAAGGCGGATCATGCCTCCTGAACCTGATCAACTTCTTTGAGGCAGTCACCAAAGCTGTAGCTGAGGGTAAGGTGGTTCACACAGCCTATCTTGACCTCGCCAAGGCTTTTGACACCATCCCCCATTCTGGAATTATAACTAAACTCACTAAATTAGGTATAAATCCCTGCATCACAAGATGGATGCCAACTGGCTCACTGACAGAACCCACACTGTAAAAGTTGCAGTCTCCAAATCTGACCTCAAAGCAGTGACAAGTGGAGTACCACAGTGTTCCATCCTGGGACCTTTCCTGTTTGGTATCTACTTCTCTGAAGTACAGGCTAACACAGAATACCTCTGGCTAACGAAGTTCACAGATGACTGCAAACTAAGAGCCATAGTCAAGTCTCCAAATGATGTGGACATCCTACAGAAGGGCCTCACTGAGACACATGCCTGCTGTCAGAGCCATGGCCTCAAGCTCAATGCCAAAAAGTGCAGTGTCATCCCCTTTGGTAAAAACTCTATACCCATGAACTACCACATAGGCAGCAATCTACTTAACACCGAATGTGTGATAAGAGACCTTGGGACCTAGGTAGACAGTAGTCTCTCCTTTGATAGTCACATTGCCACAGTAGTCAGGATTCCTTCTATGTGGCACACCTCACCATAAAAGGGTTCTCATCCAGGAAAAAAGAGGTCATTGTTCCCCTCTACTCGACACTCATTAAATCCATTATAGAGTATAATGCCCCTTTTGGAGTGTACCTCACAAGACATCTGCAGCAGCTGGAAAGGCCATAGAAGTACCTCACAAAGAGGATTACTGGTCTCAAACAAATGCCCTACACTGACCGCCTCAAAAAACTCCAGCTTTACTCTGTAGCATATCGCCTACTCTGAGGTGATCTCTGCCTAACATATAAAGCTATGCCAAACCCAGAGCTGTTGGACATGCTACACCTAAAGAAATCCCAGTCCCTCCGAGCTACACGCTCTAGGGATTTAAACCTTGTCACCACAATAAACAGGACATGCTGGAGGGATAGATTCCTGTCCCAGAGAATTCCCATACTCTGGAACAGTCTACCCATCTATGTCAAGCAAAGTTTTTCATTAGCACTCTTCAAGAAAAATCTTGATGAGTGGATGGGAAATAGAAAATACACCCCGGAGATCACTTCTGTGTCTCTGCTCAACAGTGGCGTACGCCAGGGAACCTTGTTGGCTAGGCTTACGTAGGCCCTTGGGCTGATAGCCTAGTACCTACGTATGAACCTATGAACACACAATTAGGTACAGAAAAAAATGAAAAACAGTACTTTTAAAACTGCAAGTTTGTACTTAACTTCAGCTACTAATGCAGATGATTATAGCCAAACAAGTCTCTCAGAAGTTGAGCATAAAATGATTTCTCAAACTTTGTGGCTAGCACTTAAAGTACAGAGGAATCCCTCTAGGCTAACAGCTAAATATCAGATAACAAGAAGTGAGAAGACCATCACCCCCTTTTATAGCAGAGAGAGACACAACACACACACTGTTCAGTGAAAAACACAATTAGGTACAGAAAAAATGAAAAACAGTACTTTAAAAACTTCAAGTTTATACTTAACTTTAGCTTCTATTGCAGGTGATTATAGCCAAGCAAGTCTCTCAGAAGTTGAGCATATAAAATAAAAATGAGTGCGTAGAGTTTTTGTTTTCTAGTTTTAAAGTTTTTAAAAGTTTGTTGGTTAGGAATTTAGAGCTTTTTTTGTGGTAGTGTCTTGTAATGTTTTTTGGTGGTAAGGTAGTTAAGGTAGTTTAGGTAGTATTTTAAGGTTATAGTTATTAGAGTTTTCATAATTTTTTCTAGATCTATTTTTAAATAGTGTGTGTGTTAACTGGCAGATTTCACTGTCCAGATAATTACTGTAGTGTACTTTTTGTTTTTGGCGGGCTTCGATTAGTTTTATCATTAAGCTATTATATCAGACAAACTGTCTCCAGGTTTTAAAAGATGCACTTCTTGTGGGCACCAGATTCATAACCAAGATGCTCACAAGTAGTCTGTCTGTTGTTGGGTACAGGATGTTTTGACCCCGGCCAGTTTGACCCTGGACATTTTGACCTCATAATAAAAAAATTAAAACATTCAAAATACAGATCTAAAAACAGTATAAAGATAAATGATCAAATATTATCTATGTAAAAAAAGCCGAACAACATGTAGAAATAAATAAACGTTCAGAAAAATAAAATAATGCTACATAACTCAGAAAAAGCTACTTTCAATACCAGAACTAACACTACAAATGCAAATGCAAGTTAAATATAATAATGTAATGCATAAATGGAAAAATAAAGTAATGGAATAAAAACATCCTATATTACAAAAAAAAGACACAGATATTGCCAGAGTTAGTAATCAGCTTGTACTACAATTATGAAATGCAAAGCATGATTCATTAGTTCTACAGAGGAAGCATATCAGACTAAAAATATGAGACAATTCCACCTTCTGGTCCTCACTGAAATGGCAAGAAAAAAATAAACACAGCGCCACACAGTTACTGAGAAAATGTCAAAGATTACAAAGATTACCTTAAAAAACAAGAAAAAAAGACATGACTATATATATATATGTGTGTGTCTGTGCTTAATGAAACAGTCAGTGCGGTAGATTTATGGGCAAAGAATGAATGATTTTGTACTGTTTGGATAAAGGAAGACCCATAGAGCTCAAAGCTGATGCAGGTTCAAAGTGCAATGTTATGACAGCAGAAACATTTACTAGAGTATGTGCTCGTGAGAAGCATGATTTGGCAAAGTTTGCGAAGATTGTTGCTTATGGTGGTGAAGAAATTCATACTGAAGGTTCAGTAGTGCTTTCATGTTACTCTCCTAGGAACAGCTATGACTTGCAATGTTACATAGTCAAAAGGCACGTACAGCCATTATTAGGCCTTAGAGACAGTTTGAAAATGGGACTACTTTCATTGAATAAGGAAGTTCACCATGTAACTTGAAAGACCACTGTGACAATTTTGCCCAGAGTATTTTTTATACATATGCTGATCTTTTTGAAGACAAACTAGGCAAACTCCAAGTTGTGTACTCCATGAAAAAAGTTACAGCTTGAAACATCATATTTGGAAATGCATTAAACAAAAACATCCTAAACAAGGGGTTTACAATGATGCTGGTTTTTCCAGATAAAGACTTAATAGATCTATCAGAATTACTAGAAACTATATGAAGACAAGGGATGAATTTCAGGCACTTTTAGCGCTAGGCTCAGTGACATTTCCAAGTTAAAACAGAAACTTGAAAAAATGAAATTGAGATTAAAACCGATACTGAGTTTTCACGATATAAATATTTTATATGATATTTTCTAGTGGTGATGCCACAATGGAAAATATTGAACTACTAAGAAGTTGTGTACTCCATGAAGTTAGACCCTGAAGCCAGTCCAGTTGTCAGGCCAGCCCAGAAAGTTCCAGTAGCTATGCAGAACAGAGTCAAGGCTGAGCTAGATAAAATGGTGGTAATTTGTCCAGTTGAAGAACCAACTGAGTGGGTATCCTCTATGGTCATTGCTCATAAGAAAAGCTCAGATGATATCAGAATATGTATTGATCTATGACATTTGAACAAAGCACTGAAAAGGTTTCATCATCCAATGGGTACAAAGAAGTCACTGCTTTTATGCCAAATGCCACTGTTTTTACTGTCTTGGATGCAAAGAGCTCATTTTGGGAAATTTTGCTTGATCAAAAATCTTCATTGCTAACCACTTTCAATACTCTGGCAGGTACAGATTTTTGAGAACACCATTTGGGATATATTCTGCCCGTGAAGTCTTCCAGCATGCAATGGAGCAAATATTTTCTGGGTATCCATGTGCTATTATAGTAGGTAATATTCTAGTAGGAGGTAATGGTGAAGCTACGCATGACAGAAAACTCAAGAAAGTTCTGGAAAGAGCACGTGAAGTGAATCCTCAAAAGTGCAAATTCAGGCTACGAGAAGTTACTTACATTGGTCATTTATTTACCAGTTCAGGCTTATGATCAGATCCTTCCAAGCAAAGAACAATTCTCAAGATGCCAGCAACAGACACTGTTCAAGCCCTGCAACGTTTCTTGGCATGGTCAACTCTTTAGGCAAGTTCATTCCAGACTTTAGCTAATTTCCAGCACTGCTGAAAGAGCTGACATGCAAAGATGTATCCTGGTCATGGTTAGATCAACAGCAAAGAGCATTTGATGTCCAGAAACAGAGAATTGCTAGTCCACCAACTCATAGATACTATGATGGTCACAAAGCAGTTAGTCTTTCTTGTGATGCTTCAAAAATTTGTCTTGGTGCAGTCATTCTTCAAGAGGGTAGACCAGTAGCCTGTGTGTCCAAAACTCTAACCCAAACTGAAATACACTAAGCGCAGATAGAGAAAGAACTCTTGGCAATTGTTAGCATGTTCAAAGTTCCGTGATTATATTTATGGTAGACCTAACCAGATTGAAACAGATCCCCAACCACTAGTCATTATTTTGAGAAAACCTATGCATACAGATCCAGCCAGATTGCAATGTATGATGCTCAAATTGCAAAAGTATAATTTCAATCTTGTCTACACAAAAGGTAAACTTCTTTATCTTGCTGATACATTATCCAGATCACCCAGTAATACCACTGAACAGTATAAAAATGAGAAACTTGATTTTGAAATCATGGAAGTGAGAACTTTTTCTTCCACACATCCTGATGAACTTAGAACATACAGCCTCAGATCCTTTATTCAGAAGGTCAACTACTTTATCAGTCAAGGATGGCTGTCAAAGCAATCTTGCTTACCAGTAGACCTGCAACCTTATTTTCCTTACAGAGATAAGATTTTTGTTTGACAATGGTATCACTATGAAAGGTCCAAAAGTGATTGTTCCAAAGTCTTTGCAACAAGAGTATATTACCATCTTGCATCATGGCCACCCAAGAACTAATTCTACCAAAAGAAGGGCAAGAGAACTAGTATTTTGGCCTTCTGTGTCACAGGATATTAACAGAGCACTTTCATCTTGTTCTGTATGTAATAGTACTAAGCCTCATCAACAGAAAGAACCACTTCAGCTAAACCATATTCCTGGACTACTGTGGTTGAGTCTGTACAAAGTTATTTCTGACAATGGTACACAGTTTACAAGCCAGCAGTTCAAATGATTTGCTGATGAGTGGGACTTTACTCATGTCACGAGTAGCCCTGAATACCCGCAGTTAAATGGTTTGGCAAAACATGCAGTTCAAAATGTGAAACAATTACTAGAGTAGTCAAAACGAGACAATAGCAATGTTTTCTTCATTTTCTTGAATCTCAAATATGTTCCTTGTGATAAACATCTTGGTTCACCTGCACAGAGACTTCTGTTGAGATAAACCAGAATTACACTACCAATTAGTAGTACATTATTGGTTCCATGTGTCAAGAACAACAGATTAGTGAAAACCAATCTGTTAAAGAAGCGCTTATCCGAGAAGTCCTATTATGATAAGACCAGCAAAGCGCTCAATCCATTACGGGAAGGGGAGATAGTGAGGATGCAGACATCCAAAAATTTTGATTGGATTGGTGTTGTGAAAAGTGTATGCCCAGAGCTGAGATCGTACATTGTGGAATCATAAGGAGCAGAATTAAGGTGGAATTGGAAACATTTGATCTCGGTGTCCAAACCTGTATTGCAGTATCATACCTGTGAGAAAGACTCTATATCTCAGAGTGAGTTATCCAGAGTTCCAGTTCTAGAGGACGTTCTAGTAAATATCCCTGTTCCTGAGATGAATCCCGAAACTCCTGAAGCAAGTTGTTCACTGATGACCCAGTTCTGATTGCTATATCACTAGATCAGGTCACATTTCCAGACCATGTTCCCGATACACGGCAACTTGGGCATGAATGTTGTGTTTATTTCTTATTGAATGTACAATTGCATGTTTCTCTTCAAATGTCATTGTATTGGGGGCAATTCATTAAAGACTGAGGATATAAATCAATATGTATGTATACCGTTAAGAAGCTTTCTAGGGGCTTGCACACGTATAAATACTGAGCACGTGTGGGTCTGACTGTCATTTTGTAGTTAGCTGTTGAGATGTAAGCATGTATGTCTGTCTAGTATGTCAGTTAATCAGTTTGTTTATATTTTGTACTGCTGCTATCCATCCTGATGTGTTTCTGTGTAATAAAGCATATAAATGAACTACACCACCTATTCATCTTTAATGAAGAAGAAGATGAGTGACACCCCTCTTCCACTGATCCCGAAATTTCTTCAGCAAGCAGGCTGAAGAGCCCAGCCATCCTCATTGCTCCTTTCTGGCCTCAACAAATATGGTTCCACTTACTCTGGTCTCATCTAAAATATACTCCATGGATACTGGAGCCAAGACAGGACCTCCTCTCTCACCCATCAGGATTGCAACATCCCCGTGCTGTCAAACTGACTGCATGGTTTCTCCAGTTCCAACCATAGTAAGACAAGCCGGGCTTGCTCCCCCGGTTTGTAGCATCATCTTAGCCATACAAAAGAGTTCAACTAAGAAAGTCTACAACAGTGAATGATAAAGGTTCATTTTGTGGGCTACTAATAAAATCATTGATCCTTTCTCTGCACCACTCTTAGATGTTTTACTTTTCCTTAGTACTCTGTTTGAAAATGGAGCAAGTTTTTCTACCATCAAACTCCAGCTAGCTGCAATTTTTACTTTTCACATGGCTAGTCAATCCTGCTCCTTGTCTACCTTTAGATTATGCAAAGCATTTATGAGAGGTATCTTTTTACTGAGATCCCCTATCAAAGATCCTTCCCCACCCTGGGACCTCACCATCATCCTCCAGAGTCTGGCTCATATTCCGTTTGAGCCAGCAGCCAATTTTTGTCATAGAAGACAACTTTTTTAGTAGCCATTACTCCAGCAAAAATGATTTCTGAGCTACAGGCATTATCTTCTAAATCTCCTTACATAATCTTCCATAAAAATAGGGCCTCACTCTGTACCAGTCCCTCCTTTATGCCTAAAATAGCTACAGAAAGCAACATTAACCAATATATTCAATTGCTGATATTTTTACTCAAGTTTTCCAATAAAGGAAAGTACATTCTACATCTCCTTGATGTTCATAGGCAACTATGTTTTTATTTACATAGAACAAAACAGCAGAGGAAGTCAGACTAATTGTTCAGAGCCTTTTCTAAAAACAAATTGGGTCAAGCAGTATCAAAGATCACACTGGCCAAATGGATTACTTACTATCACCTTAATTTATTCTCAGAGAGGTTTAGAATTACCTCTTCCTCCAAGGGTGCATTCTACTAGATCAATGGCTATGTCTTCAGACTTTTATTCCAGAACTTCCATTGATGATATTTGTGTAGCAGCTACTTGATCAAACAATCAAATCTTCATTGTGCACTACAAATTGGATGTGGAATCTAGAAGCAGGGCTTCTTTTGGCTCCGGGGTACTCCAGAATACCCTTCCATGAGAGCCACCTAGGAACAATGTAGCTGGGGACTCTGACCCATTCATGAGGAGGAATGAAAAGGACAACATCAGATTGGAAAGTTATGTCTTACCATAACTTGGCATCTTCATTCCTCCTCACTTTCCCACCAAACCATCCCCCCTGTCTTAGTTTCTAGAGGATCTATGGGAGATTGCAGGATGCTTGTGTCTCTTGTCTGAGCCTCCATTGCCTCTTTCTCCTGCTTGTTTCTTTATATCTTTATATCTCTGTTCTTTATATCTACGGAGGCCAAATCAGCAAACTCAATCTGAGGTACTAGGGTAGATGTAATAATTTATGGGTAAAGTGAGGAGCTTGAGAGTCAGATCCAAGTGTGGAGGAAGTGGCTGAGCCAGATCTGAGGGTCAGATTAGAGACCCATTTGTGAGGAGGAATGAAGATGGACAACACAGATACCAAGTTATGGTAAGACATAACTTTCTATTTTAGTAAGTTGCTTCTTGTAGTCAAGGGTACAAGGTTTGATTTTTTTTCTACGTCTATTTGCCTACTGTGTGACTTTGAGTAAGGGACCTTACAAGTTACTGCCCCTGGGTTGCCCCTTTACCTGGATTAAACATAGAAAAACAAAATGATAAGGCATATTCATGAGGCTACATACTTATGTGGAGGACCTACTTTAGGCAGAGTAATGAACCAGGCCCCTTCTGAACGAAACCAATATCCCATTACTTGCCTGCCTTTCCACAGTGTCAGTGTGCATACTGTCTTCTTCTTTACTTTTACAATGATCTCAGCTATTTGGATTTAATTTAAAACTTTTATTAAAAATGTACAGTAAAAACATTAACAGCCACTTGATGAGCAAAACAAAACACTTTTGCACCGAAAACAAAACATCATTAGCAATAATAAACTTCTCTTCCTTTTTAAACTCACATTTATTGAAAATGCATCTGACAATCCATTAAACTACAATAGATGAGCAGGGGATTCATAGTGAAATAACATATTCAGATAAATTTAAGATATGCTTTCTTATGCTTGTAGACACCATAGACGAAAGACAATAAAAGAGACAGGATTTTTAAATCTGTTATAATATGCATGTGTCTCCATGGCCAATACCCTACATATGAAATCACCCAAAGCTAGTGCAACCAGGACTTTCAAGATTGCTGCACATTGAGTAATAGCTTAAGTCTAGCATTCCTAGTGTGAAAACAGAAACTCAACAGATAAGGCCAGTACACTTTTGTGTTTATGGGTAAATTTAAGTAATTAGCTAGTAAGTGTATTGCCTGGATGTCAGGAAAAAAATAAAGACAGAACACTTGGAAAAAAATCAGCTACAAAAAGTGAGGAAGAAACACTGACTAGGGAAAGTTCTGCAGCTGTTCAGCAAAAAACAATGCAACCTCCAGACATGACTTCCAGTAACCTACAGGAAGATATAAGACAATTGCACACAGACTTGGTTAAAATAAATGAAACACTGAAGGAGTGTATCAACACAAACAGCAAAAGGCTAGAAAAATGTAAGAAGCTTTAAACAAATATTAAGATGAGGTGATAAAGCTGCAAAAATCAGAGGTTGAAATGATGCAAAATGCTGGCTGAATATGAGACTGGTCAGGAAGAGATGTTTTAAAAAATAGTAGAATTAGAGGACACAGTAGGTAGGGAAAACCTGAGATTTTCAACTGTACCAAAGAAGCTGGAAGGAATAGACTGCATTAATTTTATGAATGCACAAATAAGCAGCTGGACTGGTATTCCACAGCAGGAGTTGTTGGCTGAAAGGGCACATTGTGTGTACGCTCTAAACCTGGCTATGAGAAAATGCCTTAGAAATTTTATAGTAAAGATCAATCCTACAAGTAGAAGGAGTGGGTTCTGATAAAACTGTGGCAGAAGGACAAAATACTAAAAGTGGGAGACAGCAGAGCGTTTGAGGAGAATGATTACTCATTGCACACCGGGTAGAAGAAGAGTAAATTCATTTCACTATTCAGGAAATGTCGAGACACAAGTGTGAGAGTCAAACTGATGCACCCAGCTGTCTTCAAGTATTCTTCCCTGGGGGGACAAAATCATTTTTGATGAATTACATGCTAAGGAGTAAATGCAAACGTTTGTCCAACAAAAAGTGAACTGTGAAACAGAAAGAGACTCTGCTTCTTGTTCTTCTGGTTGTAAAGACTACTGGTAGACTGTACCTGTGAAACTTATTCCAGTTTTTCAATGGAAAATGTCAGAGAGAAGGAAGGGAGCACAAGAGTTGACTAGAAGAATCAAGAGTACATTGGAAATGAAGCAGAGACAGGATTTGGGAGCTGGATATGAACAGTAATAAAATCAATAACTTAATATGGGATTACAATGCAATAATTATATTTGTGAAATATGACAGAACAAGAACATTTGGAGATATTGGACTTTTTCAGAATTTGTTGGACTTATGGGAAACTTTAAAGTATATGTCCTATCTCATGTTATTAATGTTCAGAAAATGCTTTGGGGAGGGGAAGAGAAGGGAGAAAGTTAACTGTAAGTAAAGACAACTTTTTTAATAGTACTATTTTTGTGATGTACAGTTTTCTTTGCATGCTATAAAGTAAGATTTTCTCAGTTGTTTTAAAGTGTAATGGGGATTGTAAATAGGTGCTGCTGTTCTTTTTTCCTTTCTTTCTCCCTTCTTTCTTTCCTCTTGTTCAGTTTTAAGAAAGGTAGGCACTACAATGTAAAAAAGCATGATTAGAAAGAGCATGACTAAAGAAAAATGAATGTGCTTTTTCTCACTCTTGCATGGGGGAATGACTGGATTAAGGACCTTAGATTAATTTAGTAACAATTTTTAGGAGAATGCAAGTAATGAAAAAGAATAGTGTATACTATGAAGCTTTTTTCTAGTAAATGAATGTATTCTTAGCATCAAATCTGTATCTGGCCCTGATGTCTCCATGGAGACAGTTGATAAAGAGAAATTGACAGTCTGGTTCTCATGTCTTCATGGAGACAATCTGACAAAGAGGAATTGGTTACAGTCTAGTGGAAATTGATTGGCTGGGGAAAAAAAGAAAAATTGGGTAGGAGATAATGTTCTCTGAAGGGATGCAGGCTGACAGGTGAGCTATAAAGATAAGACAAAAACAGTTAGCATTTAGTAGAAGCACAGACTGCACCATAAGTCTTAACATGGATAACCTTTCTTTTGGGTTAGCTCAAGTCTATCAGTATGGGTTTAAGTTTGGAAAAGTTTTATTATTAGGAGGGTAAAACTTCAATATTTGAAGATGTACATAGTTTTGTGTGTTAGTGTTAAATTTATAGGTTTTGGGGGTATTGGGGGTTGTTTGTTTTTTTTGTTTGAGGGCTTTCAGTAAAACAAAACCTTTTGTAGGCTGTGACACAGGCTCAAATGGATGACTAGAAACAACACTATGCAAGTTCAACTTGCCAAACAGTGTATGTATGTAACACAAAAGCTGGAACTAGACATTTGACAAAAAAAGGTGAGAATAATACATTTCTAATACAATGATGCATTCTATAATGTCTTTAAATGTCAATGGTCTCACAGATAAATACAAAAAGGAAAAAACATTGAACTGTATATTAAAAATATAGAGTGTAAGTAGCTATGTTACAGGAGACATACTTGGAAAGAACTTCTTCTTCTTTCGGCTTTTCCCAATTAGGGGTCGCCACAGTGGGTCACCTGTTTCCATTTCTTCCTGTCCTCTACATCTTGCTCTGTCACACCAACCACATGCATGTCATCTCTAACCACATCCATGAACCTTATCTTAGGCCTTCCTCTTTTCCTCTTACCTGGCAGCTTCATCCTTAGCATCCTTTTCCCAATATACCCAGCATCCCTCCTCCGCACATGTCCAAACCAACACGATCTCACCTCTCTGGCTTTGTCTCCAAACTGTCCAACCTGGGCTGACCCTCTAATATACTTATTCCTAATCCTGTCTACACTCGTCACACCCAGTGCAAATCTTAACATCTTTAACTCGGCCACATCCAGCTCTGACTCCTGCCTTTTTGTCAATGCCACTGTCTCCAACCCATATAACATAGCTGGTCTCACTACCCTTTTGTAGACCTTCCCTTTCACTCTTACTGGTACTCATCTGTCACAAATCAATCCTGACACTCTTCTCCACCCACTTCACCCTGCCTGTACTCTCTTCTTCACCTCTCTTCCACACTCGCCATTACTCTGAACTGTTGATCCCAAGTATTTAAACTCATCCACCTTCGCCAACTCTACTCCTTGCATCCTCACCATTCCTCTATCCTCCCTTTCATTCACACACATATATTCTGTCTTAGTCCAGCTGACCTTCATTCCTCTCCTCTCTAGAGCATATCTCCACCTCTCCAGGGTCTCCTCAACTTGTTCCCTACTCTCACTACATATCACAATGTCATCTGCAAACATCATAGTCCATGGGGACTACTGTCTGATCTCGTCTGTCAACCTGTCCATCACCAGTGCAAATAAGAAAGGGCTCAGAGCTGATCCTTGATGGAATCCCACCTCCACCTCCACCTTAAACGCATCTGTCACTCCCACTTCAGATCTCACTGCTGTCACACTACCCTTGTACATATCCTGTACCACTCTTACATACTTCTCTGCCACTCCTGACTTCCTCATACAATACCACAACTCCTCTCTAGGCACCCTGTCATATGCTTTCTCTAAGTCCACAAAGACACAATGCAACTCATTCTAACCTTTTCTGTACTTCTCCATCAACACTCTCAGAGCAAACAACGCATCTGTAGTGCTCTTTCCTGGCATGAAACCATTCTGCTGATCACTAATTATCACCTCCCTTTTTAACCTAGCTTCCACTACCCTTCCCCATAATTTCATGCGGTGACTGATCAGTTTTATCCCTCTGTAGTTACTACAGCTCTGCACATCACCCTTATTCTTAAAAATCGGTACCAAAACACTTTTTCTCCACTCCTCAGGCATCCTCTCACTTTCCAAGATTTCATTAAACAATCTGGTTAAAAATTCCACTGCCATTTTTCCTAAACACCTCCAAGCTTCCACAGGTATGCCATCTGGACCAACAGCCTTTATGTTCTTCATCCTCTTCATAGCTATCCTTACTTCCTCCTTGCTAATCCGTTGCACTTCCTGATTCACTATCCCCACATCATCCAATCTTCTCTCTCTCATTCTCTCCATTCATCAGCCCCGCAAAGTACTCCTTCCATCTGTTCCACACATTCTCCTCACTAGTGAGTACGTTTCCCTCATTATCCTTTATCACCCTTACATGCTGCACATCTTTCCTAGCTCGGTCTCTCTGTCTAGCCAATCTGTGCAGGTCCTTTTCTCCCTCCTTAGTGTCCAACTTTTCATACAATTCTCTATACACCTTATCCTTAGCCTTCGCCACCTCTCTCTTTACCATGCACATCACCTCCTTATACTACTGTCTACTTTCTTCATCTCTCTGAGAATCCCACTTCGTCTTCGCCAACCTCTTTCTCTGTATACTGTCCTGTACTTCCTCAATCCACCACCAGATCTCCTTGTCCTCCTTCCTCTGACCAGATGTCACACCAACCACCTTTCTAGCAGTCACCCTGGAAAGAAATGAACATGTAAATTTGATAAAGAAAGGTGTTCAGGATGTTTATTCAGCAGAATATCTGGGACAAAGGAAAAGAGGAGGAGTTTTACTAATTGTAAGAGGAGCTCTAATGGGATAAAAGATAACAATGGCAGATTTGTAGTGCTAAGGGGCTACTAGCAAAGGAGGAGTATTACACTGACATGTATTTATATTTCACCTAAAACTGCTATAATGGTGCTTATGAAAATTCTGGGAGAAATAATCAGATTTCAGCAAGGAATATTACTTATAGGTAGGGATTGGAATTTGATTTGCGGCAGTGAAGATATATCTGGGGGCCCAGAAGAAAAGGTATAACAAAAGAGGGTAGATTTTTGAAGAAATTTATGAAAATATTTGCCATGGAAGATGTGAATTCAGTAATAGGAGTTCAGAGTGAATTTACATATTATTCCCCAAGGGATCTACTTCTAATTCCTGAATGGACATTTCATTGAATGAACGGAACATTGAGACAATGTTGCTGAAAAGTTAATTAGATGAACACCAGGATCACTGTACTGTAGCTCCAGAAACTAACCACTTGGCCACCAACACAAACGAAACCGAAGCAAATCAAACCTACCCAAGTGGAGGCCTTCACCCCCAAACCTCCCAAACCTTCAAGTGGGGGGGCTGCACACCCCCACACACCCTAACTATACCAACTCCAACATCACACTAGAGTGGAGAAAAGGTCAAAGTTCACCATGGGACAAGTGGTTAATTTCCCAGAGTTATATTACGGTGAACGGCGTGTTCATAAAATTAAATTTTCAGCAATATCGTCTTGACGTACTGTTGTTCTATGAAGTGGCCATTCGGGAATTAGAAATAGATCCTCCCAAGATATAAAACTGGGTGAGGCTAGACAGAATTTACATTTCACAGGAACATGTGGTTTTAATTGAAGGTTTTGATACACACCATATACCTATTTCAGATCATCTGCCAAAAATAACTAAAATAAAAATCACAAGGTAATGAAATAAAAATGAGACACTGGTGCTTTCCTACCTATCTGTTGAAAAGAGAGGAATTTAGGGAATGGGTAGTGGAGATTATTCAGGAGATATTCGAGAGGATAGAAATTACTTCTGAAAACACAGCTAAGGAGAGGGATAATATCAAGGTGGACTTTAAAATAGGGTGGAAATAAGAGAAATGGAGCTATGGTTAAGCAGTAAGAATAATTATTTGGTGGGACTGACAAACATTAAAGTATTGCAGAATAGGGAGAATCTTACACAACAAGAAGATGATAAATTGCAGAATGCTAAGCAGAAAATAAGGGATTACTTTGATAATATACATGAGTTTATTAAGTTTTAGCAAAATAACTCAGGAAACAGAAAGTAGAAAGGACTATCGCCAACTTAGGGAGCCTATAACAAAGAAGGTAACAAGATATCCTGTAGAAGTATTAGAAATATTTTTGAAATTCTATGAAAGTCTTTATAAAGCAGCGAAATATGGAAATCAAGAACAGACACAACTGGAAATGTTTATGGAAGAATCAAATATGCCAAGGTTAGAAGCAGATGAGGCTCAATTACCAACAGTTAGGATAGGAGGAGATGAGATAAAAATTGTGATGTATAGCCAATCTACAGGAAAGTCCCCAGGAGTAGATGGTATTCCTGTGGAAGTTTAGAAGCTGGGAGGGAAAAACTGGAAAGATCTGGAAGGTTTTGTTTAGCAGTGTTTTAAGAGGAGGAGAAGTACCAACATCCTGGAAGAAAGCAGTGTTAGCTGTAATACCTAAAGTGGGTAAAGATCCATCAGATATAGCTTCATACAGGCCCATTTCAATACTAAACCAAGATTATAAAGTGATCATGTGTACAATGGCTGAAAGAATGACAAAAGTAATGCCAACACTGATAGATATGGATCAATGTGGTTTTGTGGAGGGGAGGCAAACATTTGACAAAATTAACAGAGCATTGATGTTCCAGAAGGAAGGAGAATCTGAGAATACTGCTGTTGTTGGAGAAAGCATTTGACAAGTAACCTTTCACATTATGAACATGGTAATGGAAACATTTGCATTTCCTGAAAAAATTATAAGGTTGATTAGGAGGATATATGAGGGACTGGAGGAGAAAATTAAAGTAGGTGGGGTTCTCTGTGATAATTTCTGCTTCAGCAGAGGAACCAGGCAGGGGAGCCCTCTTTCCCCTTTATTATTTGCATTATATTTAGAACCACTGGCAAAGAAAATAAGGGACTCAGAAATTCAAGGATTCATGGTATGGTAGTCAAGAAAAGCTGGAAGTATTTGGAGTTGATATAATGTTATACCTGACAAAACCAGAAAGAGACATTACAGTGTTGTGTAACATTTTGAGACACTTTCATATCTTTTTGGGATACAAAATTAATGAAGCTAAAACAAAGGCAAGAGCGGTAAATTATGTACCCACATATGACTGGTTTAGCAATATCCATATTTATGGGGACATGATAAAATGAAGTATTTAGGAGTATGGGTTAAAAGTTATTCAGATGTGGCAACTAAGGATATGTGGGAAAAGACTAAACAAAAGATAATACAAACACTGAGAAAATGAAAGTTTTGTTATATGGATATGGATAGTAAGATAAAGTAGTTACAATCTTTTTAGTCCCATTAGTCTTATACACAGGTCAGGCATATTTTTATCAACCAGAGGAGAAGTTGTGAATAGTAATTAATAAAGAGCTGAAGGACTTTATCTGGGAGGGGAAGATGTCAGGAGTCAAGTGGGATAAGTTGATTCTTCCAGTAGAACAGGGTAGATTGAGGTTACCCCATTTGAAGAGGTATTTCAGAACTACACAGTTAAGGCTCCTATACATAGCATAAGCAGAAAACTGTAATTGAAAGTGGAAAGGGATGATGATGAAGCAGTATGGAAGCTCAAGAAACAAGGAGAAACTGGGATTTTGGATGCAGGCCATTATGGAGAATAACAATAATCATACAGAATATTATATCCGTAAAGTGGCAGAAAGTATGTTAAGAACTAAGCCAACATGGGAATAGAGAAAGGAGAATCTGCTGATAGGGATGACTGCAATTAGGGATATAGACAATAGGCAAGAGGGGGCTGGAATTTATTGGAGAAAACTGGCAAAGGAACCAAGGTATTGGGAGCATATAACTAGAGAGGGAAAAATGATAGAATGGGAAGATGCGAAGAATTTATATAGATTGCAGATTAGAGATTGCCTTCCCTATTAAGGATTGAGATTTGAGTATAGGCTAAGAGAAACAAATAGCGGGCCTCTAAACAAAAGACCAGCACTGGTAGAGTTTTTAGTGGAATCTAGAACAGAGGCTGCCATTTAAAAAAGGAATAATTAGTACAGCATATTAAATATTGCATAACTATAAGAATCAGTCAGAGGAGGTTATAAAGGATTGGGAAGAGAGACTGGATAAGCAATTCACAAAGAAACAATGGGTAAATATATGTATTTCATCCAGATATGCAACAAAATCTAAAAGATGCAGGATGCTTGCTTGGAAATGTTTTTAGAGATATTTTTATACACCAGGTAGACCCCAGTTAATTTTTTTCTCAGGTGTGAAGGGGAAGAAATATGTAATTGAGAACATACCTTCTTGGAGTGTGGTGAGTTGGCGGACTTTAAGGATTCCCTGTGGGATGCACTGTCAGAGATGCTGGGTGGGCAGATTAGTCTGACGAGGAGATTTTTCTGAGCTATGATAGACAGTTGGAATTGCTTTGGCATGTCAAGGCCTTGCTGTGTCTAATTATGGTCGCTGCCTACAAAGCAGTTACTAAAAATGGAAATCAAAATTTAAACCAGCTATACTAGAAGTAATGAACAGAGTAGCAGAGATAAAGTAACTGAAATTGAGATCTTTAGAGAAGGGTAGTGACAATACAGGGGAGGAATGAAGTTTAAAACAATGCAGTACTTAAACGAGCTATGTAATGTTTGAATGAAAATTATTGGGTAGATTATAAGTGGTGTATAATGTTTGCAATTGGGAGTGTGTCAGTATGGTTTGTAGGATTGCCAACCATCCAGAATTCTTCTGGACTGTCCGGAATTAAGGGACACTGTCCTGGAAAATGGAGACTGCAATGTACTGTCCAGAAAAAATGAAAGCAATTGTGGTGCACCTCTCATGGCAGGGAGATTCATTTTCTTTTAGTTTAAAAAAATACTTTTTTTCATGGACATTCTTCTTTAAGAGCACCCTTTGTGTCCGGTCATCGCATAGACGCAACAGGTGTTTATGACCTGTTTTCTTTTTCTGCATCTGTGTGACCGATTATGTCTTCTTTTCCTGCATGCGTGGAATTTGAATTTCAGAAGATGTTTGGATTATGCAGGGGATGGACCACAGTGAGAGGTAGGTGTGAGTATGTGTGTGTGTGTGTGTGTGTGTGTGTGTGTGTGTGTGTGTGTGTGTGTGTGTGTGTGTCTGTGCATGTGTGTCTGCGTAAAAGGAAAAAACATCAAAGACCAATGCACGTTAGGTTCAAGCAAGGCACCCTTTATTACTTGCAGCAAGGAGACAAAGCATGTAGGTACAGGATTTGTCTGGCTCTTTGGTGATCAGTATATTATTCTTATACAGTTCTCTTCATGTCATACAGAAAATGTTACTATTCTATTGCTGACATAGTTGGACACAGCTTTCTGTATGTTTCACAGAAAATGTTACCAGACTTATTGCTGACATGGTCAGATTATTTGCTGTCTTGCAAAAACATTTTGAGAAAAACAACCTGGCCTTGGGCTTATTTTAGCCCACCTTAACTTTTCAATTCTTCAATTGTACAGTTCTAATACATGTGTTACATTTTGTCTAGATTCAAGGTACATTTCTAGCTTTGGTACAATTAATGCTGACTATGGTTTATACTTTCAAGCATCTACTGTTTTCTTTATCAAAGCTTCTAGCAGCTGCATATTTTCTAATGGCATAAGCAGAAATGAAATATCTCTTTGTTAAGTTTCATGACATTAGCAGAAATGAAATGTCTCTTGTTATTTTCATGACATTAGCAGAAATGAAATGTCTCTTGTTAAGTTTCTGATAGCTGTTCAGATTCATACAGTGTGAAGAGAATAAATGTATTAACCCTTTTAAACCTCGAATGCACTTAGCATACATATTACTATTATATATTCTTCTAACATGTCCCCCCTTTTAATACTTTTATTTTACCTTCAAGATAAGCATAAACAGTTTTTTTTCTTCCTCTAACCTCTTCCTGCTCAGGATTTGCAGTTAAGAGAGTAATTTAGTTTAAGCTCATGAAAGCATTTTCAGTTTTTTAGCAATTCTTCAAGTTCAGCATCTTGGTATAAGGTTTCTGAAACTGAAATGTCTACAAAAATTTTAATCAGTCTTTTTATGCAGGGGATGCAGCAGCACACACATACCACCAGTAGGATTATTCCTACACAGATGGCAATCAGAATGTTCATCAGGATGCTGCTTCAACCCCCAAACAATTTCTGGAAAAAGTCTGTCAATGGATTTGGTCCTGGTTTGGTCATGGCTGACACCTGCTGAATCATCTCAAGATGGTTGTCTATCTTGTGTTTGTGGTCAGGAATATACGAACAGCACTCCTCCTGGATTAAAGTGCACATACCTCCTCCCGCCGCTAGGGTGAAGTCAAGAACCATGTGATTTTGAAGCACCACTGTTCTCATGGCAGTCAGTTCATCAGTCACCAATTCTAGGGCAGAAAGGGTTGCATTGCTTATTATTTTGAGAAGCTTAGACAATTTTCTCAGTTCCCAGATTGATTTTGTTGTGCCATATGCTGGCAGTACACCTGACCACGATATAACAGTATCACTCAAGTCCATGTGTGATAGTCCATTGTTCTCTAAGCCCACAGCATGATGGTTTTTCCAGTGCTCATTGATTTGCCTCACTGGATTGACAGGCTTCTTGATTTCTCAAACATTCCGAATTTTTCCTTGAGGTAAAACTGCTGTGTGTCATATGGCCGGAACCAAGTTCCCCAAAAAACAACTGCCGGACCAGTTCTCAGGTAGCCATTTGTATGCTTTTCTACTGCATATAAAGTAGCAATCTTCTACTTTAGTAGTAACTTTGCTATACCCTGACTCTGCATGAAACATGTTTTTGTCGATTATGAACAGTTGCTTATAGAGGTCAGCATTATGTTTTGCTTCTTCAATTGTCCTATGCATCAGTTCAACAAATGTATCATAGCTCGTGTTGCAATAGGATCTGATGATATCAGGTTTAGTGTAGCATCTATAGGGAACAGTCACATTGCAATTGCTCCAACCCACCTTGACTGTATCATTCTTATAAAAACACACCGTTCCCTTCTGTTGAACAGACAAGTGCAATGCTACTTTATCTTGTGATGTGACATCTGATGTATCTTGAGTTAGATTTTCCCAGGTCTTGTTGGCTCCTAGGGGAACTGAAGTTAACAGTAACCCCCCATATGCTGTTGGTAAAGCTGTGCAAATCTAGCAATTCAAAACATTGAAGGTTTCAGCATACCCATATTTGATTGCCTGGTAAGTGTTAAAGTTCGGGTGCCACTCTGCACACTTGTTCAGTTCAATTTGTGTGGCTGAGAAAAGGAATGGCCACAAGAAAAAGATTATTGTCACTAGTATAGTCAACAGGATGGTTATGCAATACTTTTGTGGAAACGGTTGTTCTGCATTTCTGTTTTCTCCAGCTCTTCCAAGTAGGTGTATTTGGATCTTACTGGATTCCGTCAATTTTACTTTGGACACATGCTCTTACTCTCTGTCCTAATAGGACCTTCAGCAGCGATGGTTTCTTCACTGGGGTTGAGACAGATCAGTCCTATTGATCTGAACCCCCCTTTGTAGTCAGACTTTATGCTGAGGGCCCCGATGGAGAGGTAAGATTTTTGTCCAACTCAAAGTTCTTAACCAGCTTGCAGTGCATCAGGTGTATCCATGAAGCTCATTCTGCTATCTTGACTGCAGTGGGTGCCAAAAGAAGCACCTGGTAGGTACCTTCCCACCTTGGAGATGCCCATTTATTTCGCTTGACGATTTTGATCCACACCCAGTCTCCTGGCGTCACTGTCACTTCTGATGTTTTGGTTTGTTTTCTATCTGAAACAGAATTTGACTGCAACAGATGTTTATAGGTTAATAGGTTCATACTAGGCTATCTGCCCTAGGGCATTTATAAGCCTAGCTAGAGTGTGTTTGGCTTTCGCCACCCATTTTAAATTAATTTTGCTATGCCCTTTTTCGAGGTTAGTATACTGTGTCTCTGTCTAACAGTGACACAGAAGTGATACCCGGTGTAAATCTACGATCTCCCATCCACTCATCAAGATTCCTCTTGAAGATGGTCAATGAGTGACTCTGCCTAACCTGGACTGGGATTTTATTCCAGAGTGAAGGGAGCCTCTGGGTTATGAATCTGTCCCTCCAGCATGTCCTATTTATTTCAGAGCTGAGGTTCAAGTCTCTTGAGCACGTAGCTCGATGGGATTTGGATTTTCTGAGGTGCAGCATGCCCATTAATTCTGGGTTGGACATGGCTTTATACATCAGGCACAGATTGCCACTGAGCAGGCGGAATGCCACTGAGTAGAGCTGGAGTTTCTTTAACCGGGCAGCATATGGCATCTGTTTGAGCCCTTTGATCCTCTTGGTGAGGTACTTTTGGGGTCTTTCCAGTTGCTGCAGGTGTCTGGTAAGGTACATCCCAAAAGGGGCATTGTACTCAATTATGGGCCTGATGAGGGATGAGTAAAGAGGCACGATGACCTCCCCTGATCTAGATGTGAATCCCTTCATGATTAGGTGGGCTATATAAAATGTTTTTCTAACCACTTTGGCCACGTGGTTGTCAAATGAGAGATTGCTATCAACTTGGGTCCCCAGGTCCCTAATTAATTCTTCTGTGCTTAATGGATTGCCACCTATGTGGTAATTTGTGGGCACTTTGTTTTTGGCAAAGGGGATGACTATACACTTTTTGGCGTTTAGCTTGAGGCCATGGCTCTGGCACCAGTTGTTTGTTTCTATGAGGCCCTTTTGGAGGATGCTTGTGTCGGCTGGAGAGTCAATTATGGTGCCCAGTTTGCAGTCATCTGCAAACTTGGTCAGCCACAGTCCTTCCGTGTTGGCTTGTACCTCCAAGAAATATATACCGAACAAGAGAGGTCCCAGGACTGAGCCTTGTGGGATGCCACTTGTAACTCATTTGGAGTCTGACATGGCTCCAGAAATTCTAACCATGTGGGTTCTGTCCTTGAGCCAGTTTGCAACCCATCTAGTGACATAGGGGTTTATATTTAAGCTGGTGAGCTTATCTATAATGCCCAAGTGGGGTATTGTATCGAAGGCTTTTGAGAGGTCCAGGTAGGCTGTGTGGACCACCTTCCCCTCGTCAATGGCCTTGGTGACTGTTTCAAAGAAATCAACCAGATTTAAGAGGCAGGATCTGCCCTTAACAAAGCCGAACTGGGTAGGATCCAGTGTCTGTAGGTCCCCAATATCTTTATTTATGAGGTCCATGATGATCCTTTCCATAGCTTTGCAGACCAAGCTAGTCAGGCTTATGGGGCGATAGTTTCCAGGATCCGTTGAGGCACCACCTTTGTGGAGAGGGACCACTGTTGCTGTACGCTACTCTTTGAGTACATATCCTGTAGTAAGGCTGAGATTGAATAGTAGTTTTATGTTTGGGTTTAGCTCTTCTTAGAGTTCATGTAGGAGGCAGCCCGGGACACCGTCTGGTCCCATTGATGCTGTGTTTTTTGCTTTGGAGAGGGCAGCTCTTACCTGAGCATCTGAGATGTCAGGGGGGCAGCACTCTGCTGGGAAAGATATTTGCCCTTTTGGTGGGGAGAAGTTTGCGCTGAACCTGTCAGCTAGGATGTTGGCAATGTCTGTGGGTTCGGTGTATTTTTTGTCATTTTGGACTAATTCTGAGCATATCTGGGAATTCCCACCCAGGTTCCTAACATAACTAAAGAAAGCCTTGTGATTATCCTTAGTGTCCTGTGCAATTTTCTCTCGAAGCTGGCCTTAGATGATTTTATGAGTGCCCGTAGTTTTTTGCTAATACTGATCAGAGATGCCTTCCCTTTTTGGGATTTTGCTCTATCATGTAGTAGCTTCCTCCTTCTATTGTATAGTTTGTTTATGGCTGGGGTCCACCAGACAGGACGTCTGCCTTTGGAGGATTGGGTCTTGGTTTTATTTGGGATTGCATGATGCATGCATTCCTGAAGGTGTTCATAGAATCCTTTATAAAGATTCTGCGGTCTGGGCCATATTTTCCACAGGCCCGGGGGCTTTGAAGGATTCCACCTCGGTTTTGAGGAGTGTGAAATTTGCTTTAGAAGTTTTTCACTGTGGTTTTCAGGGCAGAGGGTGGAGTCGGGATGTGAATATCCAGTGAGATTAGTTTATGGTCTGATCTTATCAGTGAGGGATACACTTCTGGTCTGGAGCATAGAGTCCCCATGTTGGTGATGATCAGGTCCAGTATGTTTTCCCCTCTTGTGGGAGTGGTAACAAGTTGTTCCATAGCATTTGAGTTTATAAATTCTAGGAACCTTTGGGCTAGAGTGTTGGAGCTAGAGTAATGCTCCCAGTCTATGTTTGGGTAGTTGAAGTCGCCCAATATAATGGTGTTTGGAGAGACCTTCATATTTTCCAGTGTTCTCAGGAAGGCCGAGTGGGGTTCCTGGGTTTGGGAGGGTGGTCTGTAGCAGGCTATAAACTGGAAGGCAGTTTTACCCACTGTTAGTTGCACATGGATAGTCTCTGATGCTTCATGCTGTGCCACCAACCTAGAGGTGTGGGTATCTTTGATGAATATTCATAGGTTCATAGGTTCATACGTTCATACTAGGCTATCTGCCCTAGGGCATTTATAAGCCTAGCCAGAGTGTGTGTGGCTTTCACCACCCCTTAGGATGAGAATACTACGCCCTTTTAGGGTTTAGTTTACTGTGCCTCTGTCTAGTAGTGACACAGAGATGACCCCTGGGGTAAACCTACGATCTCCCATCCACTCGTCGAGATTTCTTTTGAATAGAGTCAGTGAGGGGATCTGCCTAACATGGACTGGGATTCTGTTCCAGAGTGTAGAGAGCCTCTGGGTTATGAATCTGTCCCTCCAGCATGTCCTATTTATTTCTGTGTTGAGGTTTAAGTCTCTTGTTCTCGTGGCTCTGATGGATTTGGATTTTCTGAGGTGGAGCATGTCCATTAATTCCGGATTGGACATGACCTTGTACGTCAGGCACAGATCACCTCTAAGTAGGCGGTATGCGACTGAATAGAGCTGGAGTTTTTTCAGTTAGGCAGCATATGACATATGTTTAAGACCCTTTATCCTCTTGGTGAGGAACTTTTGGGGTCTTTCCAACTGCTGCAGGTGTCGGGTGAGATACATCCCAAATGGGGCATTGTACTCAATCATTGGCCTGATAAGAGAAGAGTACAGGGGCACAATGACCTCTCTTGATCTAGATGTGAAACCCTTCATGATAAGGTGGGCAATATAGAAGGTCTTCCTAACCACTTTGGCAATGTGAGTGTCAAATGAGAGGTTACTGTCAACCTGGGTCCCTAGGTCCCTGATTACCTCTTCCGTGCCAATGGATTACCACCTATGTGGTAATTTGTCGGTACCTTGTTTTTCCCAAAGGGTATGACTATACTTTTTTGGCATTCAGCTTAAGGCCATGGCTCTGGCACCAATTATCCATTTCTATGAGGCCTCTCTGAAGGATGTTTGTGTCTGCTGGAGTATCAATTATGGCCCAGTTTGCAGTCATCTGCGAACTTTGTCAGCCACAATCCTCCTATGTTTGCCTGTACCTCGTAAAAATAAATGCCGAACAAGAGGTGTTCCACAACTGAGCCCTGTGGGACACCGCTTGTGACTGGCTTAGAGTCTGACATAGCTCCAGCAACTCTGACCCTGTGGGTTCTGTCCTTGAGCCAGTTTGCAACCCATCTTGTGACATATGGGTTTACATTTAAGCTGGTGAGTTTGTCTATGATGCCCGAGTGGGGTATTGTGTCAAAGGCTTTTGCAAGGTCAAGGTTGGCTGTGTGAACTGCCTTACCCTCATCAATGGCCTTAGTGACTGTTTCAAAAAGTCGACCAAGTTCAAAAGGCAGGATCTGCCCTTGACAAAGCCAAATTGGGTAGGATCCAATGTCTGTAGGTCCCCAATGTCTTTGTTTATGAGTTCCATAATGATCCTCTCCATAGCTTTGCAGACCAGGCTCGTCAAGCTTATAGGGCGGTAATTTCCAGGGTCCATAGAAGCACCGCCTTTGTGAAGTGGGACCACTGTTGCCGTACACCACTCTTTGGGTACGTATCCTGTAGTAAGGCTAAGATTAAACAGCAGCCTTATGTGTGGGTTTAGTTCCTCTTGGAGTTCATGTAGCACACAGCCCGGGACACCATCCGGTCCCATTGATGCTGTGTATTTTGCTTTAGAGAGGGCGGCTCTCACCTGGGCATCTGAGATGTTTGGGAGGCTACACTCTGCTGGGATATTTATTTCTCCTTTTGGGGGGGAGGGGGAGGAGAAATTTGCACTGAACCTGTCTGCCAGAATGTTGGCAATGTCAGTGGGTTCAGTGTATTTTGTGTCATTTTGGACTAACTCTGAGCATATCTGGGAGTTTCCACCCAGGTTTCTAACATAGCTAAAGAAGGCCTTGTGATTGTCTTTTGTGTCTTTTGCGATTTTTCTCTCAAAGTTGGCCTTGGATGATTTTATGAGTGATCGTAGTTTTTGCTAGTACTGATCAGAGATGCCTTCCCTTTTAGGGATTTTGCTCTGTCATGTAGTAGCTTCCTCCTCCTGTTGTAAAATTTGTTTATGGCTGGGGTCCACCAGACTGGGCGCCTGCCTTTGGGGGAATGTGTCTTGGTTTTATTTGGGATTGCATGATCCATGCATTCTTGAAGGTGCCCATAGAAGGCATTTGCAAAGGATTCAGCAGTGTGGGTTGTGGTTTCCACTGGCCCAGGGGCCTTGAAGGATACCACTTCAGTCTTAAGAAGTGTGAAGTTTGCTTTTGAGAAGTTCTTCACTGTGGTCTTTTGTGCAGGGGGTGGGGGCGGGATGTGGATTTCCAGTGAGATTAATTTATGGTCTGATCTTACCAAAGAGGAATATACTTCCGGTGTGGAGCATTTTGTCCCCATGTTTGTGATGATCATGTCTAGTATATTGTCTCCTCTTGTGGGAATGGTGACTAGTTGTTCCATTGCATTTGAGTTTATGAATTCTAGGAACCTTTGGGCTAGGATGTTGGGGCTTGAGTAATGTTCCCAGTATATGTTTAGGTAGTTGAAGTCTCCCAAAATGATGGTATTTGGAGAGACATTCATACTCTCCAGTGTCTTCAGGAAGGCTGTGTGGCATTCCTGAGTTTGAGAGGGTGGTCTGTAGCATGCTACAAACTGTAAGGCAGTTTTGCCTATGGTTAGTTGCACCTGGATAGTCTCCAATTCTTCATTCATTGCCACTAACATGGAGGTGTGGGTATCTTTGATGAAAATGGATACTCCCCCTCCTTTTGTGGTTCGGTCCAAGTTTTGTGGCCAAAAAGCATGGTATGAGGTATAACCTGGTAGTGCTGGGGTGCTCTTGGGAGCCTTAAAACAGGTTTCTGTTACTGCACAGATGTTCTCCATGCTAAGGAGAGTTTCGAGTGTGTGCATCTTGAGGTTTAGACTTCTGGTGTTGAGTAGCATTACTCTTAGTTTCTTATCCCTTGTGATACCTATGGAGGTGGGTTTGTCTTTTGAGCCTTGCCTAAAAAAGGCACTATGGGGGTAGCAAGAGCCTTTGCCAATATCCGAAAGCCCAGGGCTGACAGGTGCAAGCCGTCCCTAGCGAAGCATCGTGGCTTGTCGTGCATGTCATCCCAGGCTGACAGGCATTGGATCCCCTTTGAATGACACCAATACTTAAGCCAATTGTTGAAATTGATCATCTTGTCTTCATATTGTGGCATCATTCTTGGTGAGGGTAAGATGCTACTCAAGGTCAGGGTCATACTGGACTGGGCTACATGCTCAGAGAGCTCCTCTATGTCTCTTTTCATGTAGTCCAGTGAGGTACGTCTCAGGTCATTCACACCAGCATGGACAATGACTGAGTCATATTTGTACTTGCCTTGGAGTGACCTGAGTGCTTGTGTTATGTGGAGGATCCTAGCGCCCGACAGGCAGCTCACCGTGACCTTCTCCTTGTTCAGCCTGGTGAGCAGGACGCCAGTGTGCCTGACGATAGAGTATCCTATTACAAGTGTATCAGGTGTGTTGTTCAGCCTTAAGGGCTGTGACTGTTCGGCACACTGGCTTTGTGAGCTATGTGTTGCACGTGTTTTGTTTTGGGTAGCGGTTGCTTGGGTGTCTGCTTTGGAGGTCTCTGCTGCTTAGGCAGATTTTTATTTAGAGCTTCCGAGTATGTTTTTCTGTGTTTATGTGTTTGGTTTGCTGTCATGGTAGGTCTATGTGAGACTGGAATTGTAGTGAGTGTGGTTTCCTTCTCCTCCTGACTGGTTTCGCCAGTACAGAGTTGAGAGAGCTTAGCCTCCAGTATGGCTATATGGTTGCATCTCTCACATGTGTTGGAATTTATTGGGAGGAGGAGAGGGTTGTCTTTGTACATGAGGCAGTTGTAACATTGCCTCAAGATTCCCAGATTCACCAGCTGGACAGGAGATGAGAGTGACAACTGACCTTTGGACATGCTAGAATAGTATTGGGAATTCCTTTATAATTGAAAAAAATGGGCCAATGGGGAGTGAGGTACTCAAGGGAAGTTTGTGAGGGCATAGTGCTTTTAATATTTTAGTGCTGACTTATATAATTGCTTTAGTGAGCAAGTGCCAGGTAACTTAAATGCAATGTGTTACAGGTAACTTAAATGCGAAAATGACATTCAGTAACTTTCTTTCAAGTGAAACAAGGAAATAAGTACAGTAAACAATGCAGATATCACTAGGGATCCACAGAAGCTCTGAAAAGCCGCATTTTAGGTGGAATTAGCGTTTCAGGGAAATAACAAGCAAACAAACAACAAGCATACAAACAAAACTAGATTCAGCAGGCCTGGATCTAGTCTATGCTACAGCAAACAAGGTGTACCAATTTCAGTAAGAAACAGTTCAAATATGCAGGCACTATAAGCCTTTAACCAGAAATTCCCAGCTCAGAAGGGCAGAGTCCAGCCTCTCCTCCCACAAGAGTGCAGACCACGAACCTTCTTAATGTAAAATAACTGGCCTGAAGCCCAAGTGCTTAAACCAGAACTAATACACTTTTAGAATAACAGACACTGAGCCCTCAATCAGCAGTTCACAACTTAGAAGGATGTAAGCTACCTGTCCTGCCACCACAGTGCAGGCCACAAACCTTCCTAATGTAAAACAACTGGTCTGAAGCCCAACTCAACAACTTTTTCATATATTCAGCTAGTGTAAAATCAGCTTCCTGATCTGATGACATGAGAAGTTTCCACTGGGGTGTATAATAAGCTCTTCCAAACAGTTTTTCAAAAGGAGTCAATCCTTTTGCTGTAGGGACAGTTCTCATGCTCAACAGTGCCAGGGGTAAACAGTACAACCAAGTTTTTCCTGTCTCAGCTATTAATTTTCTCAAGTTATTTTTTAGTATACCGTTATGCCTTTCAACTAGCCCTGCAGATTGAGGATGGTATGCACAATGATTTTTTAAAGAAATACCAAAATGCTTACTCAACTGCTGTATGGTTTGATTTACAAAGTGTGTACCATTGTCACTGTAGATTCTTTCCAGAATACCAAACCTAGGAATGATTTCCTTGACAAGTACTATTGCCACCGTAGCTGCATCTGGATTTTTGGTTGGAAAGGCTTCCACCCATCTGGAAAACATATCTATAATGACAAGACAATACTTCTTATTTTCACATTTGTTCAATTCTATGAAATCCATACAAATAGTGTGAAATGGATATGGTGGTGTGGGGAAACTCCCTTGCTTGGGCTTTATCGCCCCACTGTGCATGATGTTTGTTACAAATCTGACACATCAAACAAACTTTTTTAGAGTAGTTTATAAATCCGTACGTTGTGAACACCTGGTTCACCAGCTGTACCATCCTCCCTGTTGAGACATGGCACTGCCCATGGCTCAACAATGCTGCATTGCGAAACAAATTAGAGGGTAGTATCAGTTTTCCCTCTCTAGAGATGTACAGCCCCTTTTCGAGGATTGCTCCTCATTTTATCCATCGCTGTTTTTCAGCTTGCGTAGTGAGTGTCTGCATTGTTTTTAACATATCTAGATCTAAAGTTTCAGAGGGTTGTAATTCCTCGTTTAAAAGAAATACTTCTGTGGCTGCTTGTTTTGCAGCTGTATCAGCTCTCACATTACCTTTTGAAATTCTATCTTGTTGCTTGGTGTGAGCTGTGCATTTACAAATGGCTACTTTCTGAGGTAACTGAATAGATTCTAAAAGATCTAAAATAAACTGTGCATGATTTATAGGTTTGCCAGTAGATGTTAACATGTACAGTAGAAAAAGCGTACTGGCTATCAGTAAAAATGTTTACACATTTACCCTTTGCTAAGGTACATGCCCGTGTCAGGGCAATCAATTCTGCTGCCTGTGCAGATAAGCTGTGTGGTAAAGGTTTTGCTTCTATAATCCCAGTATCAGAGACTACTGCATATCCTACTAGGTTCTGTCCTGCAGGACCCCTTTTGCATGAGCCATCCACGTAGTATGTCACCTCGGCATCATCCAAGGGGACATCCGTGAGATCTTTTCTAGGTAGTGTCTTTTGCTCAATTACCTGCAGGCAACAGTGCGTTGTGCCATCTGCAGGGGTCGGGAGCAGAGTAGAAGGGTTTAAAGTCGTGCATCGTTCAATTGTCATATGAGGTTGGCTCAATAATATAGTCATACAGGAAAGATGCCTAGCAGGGGAAAGATATGCCACCTTTTCTTGTAGTAAAATAATCGCGACTGCATGAGGTACTCTCAAAGTGAGAGGGTGGAACAAGACTACTGAGGCTGATGCCTGTACTGCCATTGCAGCTGCAACTACTGCTTGTACACAGTGGGGTAAGGACCGTGCCACTGGGTCTAGCTGTGATGAGTAGTAAGCAATGGGGCATTGCTTATCCCCATGCTGTTGTGTTAACACTGATGTCATGTAACCCTGCTTACAATCTACAGTTTGGAAAAAAACGTTTATGGTAGTTTGGCAATCCCAGAACTAATGAGGGCACTATTAACTGCTTTAGTTTACAGAAGGCAGATTCTGCCTCTGGTGTCCATTGTAACAAATCCTGTGCTGCCATAGGCTTCTTATATATAAGGTCAGTCAGAGGTGCAGATTCCAAGGCATAGTTTGGAATCCAGCTCCGTCAAAAATTAGTTGTACCCAGGAAGGACATCATTTCCTTCTTGGTAGTAGGTTTTGGTGCTTGCAAAATTGCTATTTTTCTGTCCTCATCTAACATTCTACCTTCCTTGGATATTACATATCCTAGGTATTTGACCTGTTTTTTCCAAAGCTGCAGTTTATTTTTATTTACCTTATGTCTCTCAGCGGCTAAAAATCGTAGAAGTGCTATGGTATCTTTTCTACAATCCTGCTGGGTGGGGGCCGCCAGCAAGATGTCATCAACATAAAGTAAAATCTGACTGCCTCTTGGTGGGGTGAATCCCACCAAGTTGCTTGCCATTTCTTGTGAGAATATCGTTGGACTTTTACAATATCCCTGTGGTAGTCACGTATATGTATACCTTTTCCCCTGAAATGTAAATGCAAACCAATACTGGCTATCAGGGTGTATCAGTATCAAAAAGAACGCGTTGCTGATGTCTACCATGGAAAAATACTTTTGTTGAGGTTTCAAATCATTCAACAGGGTGTGTGGGTCTGGCACCGTGGGTGCTCTTGGTATTACTGCATCATTTACGGCTTGTAAATCCTGGACCATACGCCATTCTGCATTGTCCTTTTTAACTGGAAATAAGGGTGTGTTACATGGTGAATCAGGAGATTCGACTAGTATCCCTCCTTTAAGTAAGGTTGCTATAATAGGCTTTATCCCTGCCTCTGCATCTTTTCTTAAGGGATACTCCCTTTTTTGTGGTCTGAATGCTGACTTTGGCGTGATAGTAACTGGTCCCGCTGTACGAATGAGTCCTACATCTGATTTCCCTGTTGACCAGAGAGTCTCTGGTATGTCTCGTAAGGCAATCTCTTCCTCCTTTAATAGGAGTGTCAATCAGCTGTCCTCGCTAGACTGCAAGTGCACAGCTGGGTTGGTCTGAGTTATCCAATTCAACTTTTGTACTTGTATTCCTTGTTCTGACAGTTCTAGTTTTGTCTGTTTCTCCCATCTCGTGACTTTTTCTCCTAGGTCTGCCCATTCTATTTTTCTGTTTTTGGTTAAACTAACATATGGTAATCGATTAGACTTATAAAGTGCAAAGAACTCCTGGGGCAATGAACAGCTGGCTACACTGTTCCCTTCTGTGTCCCAGTACAGGTTACACAATATCAATCTGTTTGCATGATTCTTAAATAACTCTTGCTCATATTCCTTATCAGGTCCTGGTGTGTTGCAATAATACAGGGTACAGTGCAACAGGTGTTGCTTATCAATGTCAAGGGAGGGGAACTTGATGATGGCTAGGTTCATTAACTCTTTGGTCACAGTCCCTGGACCAGTCATAACCAAGTCCTGGCTGTGCCAATACAAATTTCACCCTCAGATTGCACTACAAAGGTGTTAATTTGTCGCTGTGCTTCCATACCCTGCATGGTTGGGACTACTGCTATACCAAATAGCTGCATGAGGTCTCTGCCCAAGAGGTTTTCTGGGCACTTTGCAGAAACTACAATTTTGCTTCTTTGTGTCAATCCTGAAACTGGATCAGTTATTGCAATGTTACGGGAGAGAGGCTCCCGATACAGCTGTCCATTAGCTGCTTTGACCAGTATGTAATCAGGTGGGTGACTCTGTGTTTTCTGGCAGTTTGGAGGGGTGTATCAGGGTTCGTGATGCCCCTGAGTCACACAAAAATTTGACCTCCCTCCCTTCTACCAAGAGTGTAACTTCTGGTTTTGTGTCTGTTAAATAGAGCTCCAAGTTCAATAAAGCTAGGTATAATATTTCATTTTCTTCATTGTCACTAACTTCCTGCACTTCCTCTACTCCCTCTATCACATTCTCATTTGTCCTTTCTTCACTAGCCCCTTCTAGTGATTCTTGACTACCATATAGTCAGTTCTCACCCTCCTTGTCTTCCGTTGTTGCCTTCTTGTTTTCTTGCAATCCCTTGCCAAATGTCCCTTTTTACTGCATTTAAAATATTCTCCCCTTTTTTCCACCCTTCAAAGTCCTCTGATCGCTGATCAGATTGTTTGTTTCCCTGCGCATTTTCCTTGCCCTTTTTCCCAGACTGTACTACATAAACTTCTGCTCCATCTTCTACAGAAAATACTTGAGCTTTCTTTTTCTTTTTCCTATTAAAATGCCTTTCGACATGCTTAGCATATTCAAGTAATGATTGTAACCTGCTTGTACGATGGTCTACCATGTGTTTTGTAATAAAACTGCTTATAGGCGTGCTACTGCCTTTTAAAAATACATTCTTTAACTGCTGTTCATATGGGGAATCTTGAGTTTGATCTTCAGGAACCTGCATTCCACAATGGTTATTAAAACATTCTAACAATCTGGCATAATACCGATCAATTGTTTCACCTTCTTGTAGGATGCATTGATTAATGCAAGTCCAGTCTGCCCTAGGTTTCCATTTTTCAGAGATGCAGTCTGTAAGACCTTTTACTCTGGTGTCTAATTCTGCGCTACTATGTGGGAGGGGTCTTTGTGCAGCGTCACGGGGATTCCAGTTCCCATTAATCATGTACCAATCTGGCCCTAAAATTTGTCTAACTACTTTTTCTATTTCTTCTCCATTTAGGTTATAACTCAACCTCATTCCTTGTAAATCTTCTGAGAATTTTCTAAAATTAACCTTTGGATGGGGAATTCCCTCAGTGGCTTTCCGGATATCTTCTGGAGTCCAAGGTCTATACACCAAGATAGTTGGGTCCTGATTGTCTTGACCTGCCTGAGGATTGGGTACTTCTATAAGTGGGCATATTTCTTCTTCTTCACCTATAGATCGTGAATTCTTAGCTATTTGCCATAACTCGATACCTTCTTCTGAATTACCTGCCTTTGTTCGGGACCTGGTCCTGATGGGATCTCTAATTTTAGTCAGTTTTAATTTCACAATATCTCTGTCTTCAGTGACCACAGGATATAGTGGGGGTGGACTAATCTGTTCACTTGCTTCATATTCTGGTAAGGGAGGCAGAGGTGCTGATGCTATTACTAAGTTATTATCCTCCTTATCTAAAAACATTGCTTTTGAATCTTTGTTTTCTTGTTCCCTACGGTTTACTTCCTCCAGCCACCTGTGTGCCTGAGGAATTCCTAATCGACATTGCTTTTTTACCCGATCCTTGAAATCATTTTTGAGCTGTTTGATAAGTTTGATAAGCGAGGATTTTTCTAATTTTCCATCAAATTTATATTTATTAACCCATTTTGAATAATATCTAATATTGTCGGCACGTTTCGACTGCATATATTTTGCGTCTTCCATTAACGGTGGGTTTTGGGGTCTTTTTGTGCAATTGTTACCCATTTTGTTTTACCCTTTGATCATTATATAACTTCTCTTAATTTTTAACGTGATACCACGGATTTTGTTATAGTCTCTTCAGAATGACTGCCTACTTATTCTGTTTCTCCTGATCTATGACAAGACAGTAATCTTTTTTGTCCCTGACTTGCAAAAATACAATCTGACAAAAATACTACACATCTAGTCCCTGATCTAAAACAGAAAACAGAAAAAAGTAGATTCACCTTACCTGAGCCTATGTGATTGATCATCGATTCGCAGAGACCCATCCTTCAGTCACAGATCAGAAAGTGGCTGGCCTCTTTTGAACGACAATTCAGTCGGAGGACTTTCCATATAAGAAGAACTGATTTGGTTTCTTCCCCGTACGGTTTCAACCACCTGGCCATCTGATCCGAGGTGAAGAGAGGGTTCCAGTCCGAAGGACCAATCTGTAAAGGGAAACAACTTCAAAGACCAATGCATGTTAGGTTCAAGCAAGGCACCCTTTATTACTTGCAGCAAGGAGACAAAGCATGTAGGTACAGGATTTGACTGGCTCTTTGGTGATCAGTATATTATTCTTATACAGTTCTCTTCATGTCATACAGAAAATGTTACTATTCTATTGCTGACGTAGTTGGACACAGCTTTCTGTATGTTTCACAGAAAATGTTACCAGACTTATTGCTGACATGGACAGATTATTTGCTGTCTTGCAAAAACATTTTGAGAAAAACAACCTGGCCTTGGGCTTATTTTAGCTCACCTTAACTTTTCAATTCTTCAGTTGTACAGTTCTAATAATACACGTGTTATATTTTGTCTAGATTCAAGGTACATTTCTAGCTTTGGTACAATTAATGCTGACTATGGTTTATACTTTCAAGCATCTACTGTTTTCTTTATCAAAGCTTCTAGCAGCTGCATATTTTCTAATGGCATAAGCAGAAATGAAATATCTCTTTGTTAAGTTTCATGACATTAGCAGAAATGAAATGTCTCGTTATTTTCATGACATTAGCAGAAATGAAATGTCTCTTGTTAAGTTTCTGATAGCTGTGCAGATTCATGCAGTGTGAAGAGAATAAATGTATTAACCCTTTTAAACCTCAAATGCACTATGCATGCATATTACTATTATATATTTTTCTAACAGTCTGTATGACTGTGTGTGCATAATGCAGCTGCTGGCTTACTGTACTGCAAAGGACCACTACTTGCATTCATCATAGACTGCATTAAAACACCCTTTTTATTTGTTGAAGGAAATCTATTTTTTGAAACAGATGTAATTTAAGTATGTGGCTTGCATACTTTATAAATGACTAAATAAATGCAATATTTGCTGTAGTCTTTGGATGAATGGCAGGAGCTTACTTATCATTTAGAGCCCCCCCCCCCCCCCAACCAGGGAAATACCTTGGCATTCAATCCCTTAATATATGATAAAATGAAGTGAAATGCATTCTGAATGTCATAACAAATCACTTTCAGAAACAGCATAAAAGTACCTATTTGTGGTTTCCGAAGCATTATCAATGTTTCTATTAATCTAATTTTAAGTTAATAGTGTAACTGCATTATACATGCTGGAGCTGTGCAATGGAACATCATCCACCTGTACAATCTGTGTCTGTGGCAATAAGAAAGACCACAATCGGTATTGTAACCATATAGTAGTCATAAAGGTGCTAATCGTAAAGAATGACAGACCACTTGATACAAATAAGGATGGTGAAAACAATCGCTTTTTTAGGCATGAAAAGTTAATGTAGCTTGTTGATTATAGTGAAAAGTCAGTCTAAGTGCTTCTTTCCCAGGCACTGTTTTTAACACCATAGCACTAGTGGGAAGTCATCACCATTATAGCAGTTGTTTTCTGATTGGCTCAATGTTCAGTTTTGAGTCTCATAACTGTTAAGACAAGGATTCTGTTTGTTTTCAAGAACACATCCATATGTTTGTTTTCAAGAACACATCCATATGTGTGTGTGTGTGTGTGTGTGTGTGTGTGTGTGTGTGTGTGTTGTTGGATGTGGCACCATTAAAATAAACAGTTCCAGTAACAAAGTATGACATTTCAGTGATTAAGCACTGTGTCTGTAGGAACCTGGTATGGAAGCAAAACATCTGTACAGTTTTGCTCACATGATAGATATGAATGTGATGCCTTATTAATAAGGTATTGAAAAGATGACAGTATGGTTTTGATACTTTCTGCATATCGCATAGTACAGATGTATAGCTATGGCATAAAGGGCTTTAGAAAAAGACACAGCATAAAAGGGGAAGATACATGTATATGTTTCCTTTACCAAGCCTGTAACCACATGGAATATGCTTCAGATGTTCTTTAATCTTTCTTCTGTTTTCACTGAGAATGCAAATAATATCATATAAATGGGGCATTTAGATAGATAAATGCTGCACAATATTCAAAGACTCCATTGTAGGCATTTTTCTATATCTGAAAGAAAAAAGGTATTTGATGCACTTCTGAAAATAGAAACTTTTCCAGTTCATAATGGAGCAATGTTAAAATTATTCCAAGGATGATAAGATGATACATTGCAACATAAATATACAGAGAAAACCTAATTGTACGTCTGTTGTCTTGATCAGTTTTGTGGCATGGTTTCCATGTACTGTATTAACTTGGATAAATCGAAAATTTTGTAACTGTACAGACCTAGGGCCTTTATTATATGCAGTTTTCAACAGTGCACTAGTATTTCTCCTTTTAGCCCAGCTCTTTTCTATGCATGGATTATTTAGTCTTCAAGTGTGTCTATTTTCACAAAACAGAATGAGGCAGTAACAGGCTTGCCTGATCTACAGTAGTTTTTCATGATGAAGTCACCATTCTTCCTCGATTTGCAGTTTGCAATGGTTTGACTTCAACTATCATTCTTCTTAATTCATTTGCATGTGTCTCTTACTTGTATAGCTAACTCATCTTTAATTCTACCTTATTTCACAAAAAAGCTGTTGATTTCAATCACACTCTTTATAACTAATCTCTTTATAGTTAGTTTATGATTTTTTTTTTTCATTGTTCAGATTCTCAGTTAGAGCTTCTTCTGTGTAGCGACATGCGTGAATGGGCGTTCCTTCGTTGAAGGTTGTGTGTTAGGCCCGGCAAGCCAGAACGTAAAAATCTACTGCCAATCATCAGCAGACCTGAGTTCCGCTGTGGCGACCCCTAACCGGGAAAAGCCGAAAGACACAATTGAATTATGCATGTACATTAACTGATTAATGATTGGGCCTTTAGTATATTATATTAAGTTTATTAAAAATTGTTCCCGGAACATTTTTTTTCTTTAGCCTTCTATAAAGGAAAGATACAATGATGGTAATATAAATATTAGTTGTAAAGCAAAGATTTATTTTAGATAACTAACATTTATTGCTTCTCTTTGTGCAGTTTTGAAACATTTATAATTTTGGATTTATTCAGAAAGTTAGTGAATTCATCTCTGCATTTTGACATTGCCTGCCCTGATATGGAAGTGAAAAAAGTCCAAAATAGGGTGATAGCTTGCTGGATAACCTTTTCTTTCTATGTTTTCCCTAACCTGTTGTGATTGTTTTATAGGCTGTTCAGCATATGTGTACTTTTCTGTGTGACATAGGCTGCATCAAATTGTAGAGCACGTAGTTAAACAAACTACATAGGCCTGTGAACTTTTTTGTAACTTTGAGGTGCATAGGCAACTGAAAGTATAGTAAACCAGTCACATGTTTTGAATATTGTATGTCTTGGGCTGACTTAAACTCATAGGAAATAGTATTCCACAGCATAGAGATGGATTGCTGATACTGTGTTGTATTTTAAGGGGGTGGGGTGCTGCAGTCCTGAGTGTGTCCTCCTTTGGATGAGATACTACTAACTATGAACCTGTTTTCAGTTTGCCATCCATTTCCTATTGCAATATTACCAGCTTACCAGTTTTTTAATGTAACGCAGGCAATTTATTCTTCAAGGGCAGCAGGTACTAAATTTGTAGATGAAACACTGAAAATATAAAGTTGTTTTCTAGGCAACCTTATCATTAGTTCCAGATCTCTTTGATGTGGAATTACTCAGCTGACTTTTACTTTTGCAGAGATTGTGCATATTGACTGCTGTTAGTGAATTGTAATGACAGAAGTTTGAGTGGTCTTTTACGCTTGAAATGTTCTGAACTGGGTAGTTTTGTCATTATTGGTTCATATGTTTTGTTTCTTTGCTTACTGGAAAACTGTTCAAAACTATAAATTTAAAGCATGCTCTAACAAGTGGTACTGTATTATAGAAGGTATACAATTTAATTATTATATATTGTAATTTAATACAATCAGGAGGGTGAATCAAAGAACTTTTGCATGGTCCTAAAAACGTGTGCAAGGGGCCTCTGATTTGAAAACATCCCAAAGGTAAACTTAATCCACTATTCGTCAGATGCATTTTCTTTGAATGCGGGTGCCAATGCTGTTTCAGTGAATGTGAGTTTCAAAAGCACAGTAGTTTTAATGCTGTCAGATTTCATTGTGAGACTGTATTAGTTTGTTTAACGAATGTTTATCAGTGTTTGTACTGTAAAATTTGAAATACAAATTTTAAATTAAATCCAAATATCTGTAATCATTGTAGAAGTAAAGCAGAAAACAGTATGCACACTGAAAGTTTAGAACAGTGTTTATGACAACTGTGGAGAAATGGAGAAATAGCCAAGTAAGGGGACACTGGAATGACTGTGTGTGTGTGTGTGTGTGTGTGTGTGTGTGTGTGTGTGTGTGTGTGTGTGTGTGTGTGTGTGTGTGTGTGTGTGTGTGTGTGTGTGTGTGTGTGTGGTACCAAAATTACACGCATTTTACTTTCATGTACATGTCCAGAATTTTTTACATGAAAAGTTGGCAACCCTAAGTTTGTGATGTAAAATGCTTGCAACTAGGATTGTGGGTTTTCATTTACATAAATTATGGTTGCCTATGTCATAAGTGATGATTTAATAAAGATGTTTCTTGTTTTAAATAAAGTCAGGAATTGAATAATTTATTTAATGCTGCTTAGGTTATATGATATATAGCAATATATGTGAAGTATAATGTTTCAGAATATGAACTTGTTAATACAGTTTGATTACTTTTATATCAATGTAAATTTGCCTGTGTCACAAGTGATAATTCGGTAAATGATTTTTTTTAAAAAAGCCAGTGCAACCATTTATTAAATACATAACTTTTCACTGGTCAAATTATCACCAACCAAATGATTACCCATTGAACCAACTTGAACTTCTTTGAAACAGATCACTGATGCCAACCATAACCCCAGCTATACCATTATATCTTCTTTACTGTGATGGAGTGAGGGGTTCCTGTACCATATTTATGATAAATGGGATGGTGAATGTGATTTCCACAAAGAATCTGTTTTGAAAAATGTCCTGCATTTCCAAACTAACCTTAGAGAGCTTTCAGAGTTGACACGGGAGTATCGAGCAGAAGTACAACAACAGTTAAATATTTCATAATACAGTACTATGAGACTACAGAAGGATACAATTAGACAAAACGTAATGGTGCTTTTTCTGAGTCATCCAAGTAAGCTGCAAGCAGTATGGGATGGTCCTGTTACAGTTGTGAGAAAAGTAAGTGATGTTAATTATGAAGTGCAGTTGTCAGGTAAGAAGCAAAACCACAAAGTCCACCATGTCAGTATGATGATGTCCTATCACAAAGTCCACCATGTCAGCCTGATGATGTCCTACTATGATAAAGAGATTTAGTATACATTGTGGGTTACAAGAGGGATTTGAAGGGGATCTGGTTGTAGCTGTCCTCATTTAGATTTGAACTGACACTTTTGTGGATAGGTTAGCACTGTTTAACAGCTATCCCTGTGTGGGAAATGTTTGGGGTTATCAAAAAGTGCTACAAAATCATCAGGCAACCTTTGTAGAAGATTCTATAGGAATGAGAAGTGTACTAACCGGTTCTCTGACAGAGTAGCTGATGCATGGAACAGGCTACCAAATTACATTAAAGCTAGCACTAGTTTAGATATTTTTAAAAGCAGCCTGGACACTTATTATGGGAACAAGTGTTTTAATATATAGGAATGCTAGAAGGGCATTGATGCCCATGCTTGAATTATTTATATGTATGTATGTATGTATGTATCTCTTACAAAGGTTCAAGAATTTAAAGCAGTACTATCATAACATTATACTATATATAATAACATTATACTACAATATAATAACACATCACATTTATTAGGTAAGTGCTGAACAAAAAGAAAGGTCAGAGTTAACCATCAAGGTAAAAAGCAATCAGGCAAAATAAACAAAAAATGTTAGAATGTAATAAATAAAAACAAAAGTGGCTTTCAAGACAAAAGAGAGAAGTATAACAAAATGTATTTATAACCCTAAGATTAATTTCTTGAGGGCTTCTCCAGAGAACTGACTTGAGTCTAGAAAAGAGTAAGAAATATAAAAAAAATCTGTAATAAGCTGAAAACTGTAGAAGTTCTTTCAAAAGGGAACTGTAAAAGTGAATTAATTTGTACTACAGATGTAATGAATTATGAAAATTGTAAGCAGTACTTAAAATGTAAAAGTAATAGAAGTTGTACCTTAGTTACCTTTTCAGTAAACATGTAATACTTAAGAGATGCTTGAAACTGTATACAGAAGTTCTTCATTTGCTACTGTGGGAATGCACTGCAATTTAAAGGTGGAACTAACTCTGGTGTTCACATTTCTGCAGTACTTGAAGCCTATTGGTCTTTGAATATACTATTGTAGGTGAAAGCATATTATCTTATTTAGCACTCCTGTATGTAACTGTGGAAACAAGGAAGCAACTTCCAAAATTCACAACGTAAGCCATAGGAAATCCTGTCTGGAGCTCAAATAAGGGGAGGGATAGAGAGAGAGAGAGAGAGAGAGAGAGAGACAGAGAGAGAGAGAGAGAAGCTGGTAACCAGAGTTATTAGATTTTCCTTCTAACCCATGCAAAAGAGTCAGATCTTATTGTAAAAACCTCTGCTGATTGTAGATTTTGACCTTGAAGGGCGATGACACAAACCACACAGCATATCTTTAGATCTTGAAGGGTGGTGACACATACCACAAAGCATATATTTAGCTGAAATTAGAGTTTAGACTAGATAAGAGTCTGTTTTATCTCATTTATTTGTTCAGAACATTTATTTTACATTTCTTCTGCTGGACTATTTCTGATTGCATATTTACTTTTTAAATTAAATGATCCACTAATTTATTTCAATTGAATAGTGATCTATTTAATTTTAATAGCTTCTGGCTGGTGATTTATTTATTTATGGCCTTAATAATTTGTACATTGAGCTAATGCTATTATTTTGTATCCAAATACTGAAGAGTGTCTGCTCAAAACTAAATGCTATCATTTGAATATTTAAAGATTGGCTTATTATAAGAGTTAAGAGTAATTTGTGTGTGTGTGTGTGTGTGTGTGTGTGTGTGTGTGTGTGTGTGTGTGTGTGTGTGTGTGTGTGTGTGTGTATGTGTTTGTATGTACAACATAACCTTGGACAAATTCCAATTGCTGTTGGTGAGACTGCATTGGGGGGTACTGGGCTGAGTCTAAGATGAGTGGAATCATGGAAGGCAGTGCTACCAAGCTGCTGTTGTACAGTATAGAGCTTATATGAGTAAGACAGGTGTTGCCTGTTACCCAAGTCAGCAGTGTGCATTTATCACATATGTTTAGGAAAATTTACCGTTCACATATTAGCTGTCTTGCAGTAGTGCCACTCCTCAGACCATACCCCTCGTGATCACATATTATTTGGTGGCAGTGTGTGGTATGCATATACTCCCTCACCAGAGTGAGTATACTTTTAATTGCATTGTAGTCTATCTTCTTTATGTTCCTTCAGAATATTGTCTTAGGTTGAAATGATTGAGCTTTGGTGTTCTACACTGGAAAGCTGATTTATGACTACTGAAACAAGGTTTCACCCCTTGGCATTGGCATCCCCGAAACAGATACATTTTCTGGATGCCTGGTTAGAATCCAGTGTTAAGGATGTTTTTACACCAGTTATAGGATCCTGACTGGTAGGAGCTATGATTAGCTTCGTGAAGGCAAGGGATTGTAAATTCAGCTTTTAAAATACTTGTTCATTCCAAGTAATGTTGAACTCTTTGAGTAGTATTTTTAAACTGGTACAGTTATCATTGAACCAGTTGACTGTATCTTGGAGTAGCTCTGATAGTTTGCTTGATTTTATGTAAAGGTGGCCAATATGGAGTTGTTTTTTGTTTTATATTATTATGTTTATCAGTATGCCTGCCTATCCAGATAGGTAGGGAGGTTGAATTGCTATGCAGATTTAGTTGTATTTATTATTTGTTAATGGAGTAATTTGGCTGATCCTTCAGTTTTAAGCCATGACCTAGCTCATTTTACAAAGACATAACAATTGCTTACAGAGAAAAGATACAATGAAATCAAAACTCATCAAATGTCAAACACAAAAAGCAGCAAGCAAAACATACAATGCAATTTATAGCATGAAATACATACAATGAAATAAAGCATGAAATACAAATAGAGCAAAGCAAATCTACATAAAACAATTTATCATATTTAGCCCGCACGCACGTGCGCGCGCACACACACACACACACACACACACACACACACACACACACACACACACACACACACACACACACACACACACACACACACACACAGCTTTCTCTCTCTGTATATCTGTCTACATATCTATATATAACTATATACATGTACACACATATATATCTATGCACAAACAGACACACATACACAAACACACATACTGAGTATAGAGAAAGGAGTACCACTATGGAAATGGTATGCCTTGTAATAGCAATAGTTTTCACTTATACATTGTCATTTGAGTTATACATTGGGTACTTTTGTGCACAGCCTTAGCTATTCTTTCACTGGAATAGATTTTAGACCTAAATAAAAATTGACTGTCATAGGAATGGAATTGCTATTGTGATGTAGAACAAGTGTCTCCTGGAGTTTAAACAACAACAACAGCAACAATCTAATGTGTATCATAAACATGAAGACACTTTCAACTGTGGGCTCTGTCAACAATGTAGGTTTTTGCAAAACAACACTTAGCTAACAGCTTCAGGTTATGAAAGGACATTATAATGTTTTGTCATCAGGGATAATGTAAATGGCAAGTGGTACTTCCTTTGAGTCATAACTTTTGTAACTTTTACAAGAGAATTTATGAACATTGTTATGACATAAAATGGAAAAAATTATTCTTTAAAAAAAATTAACATGTTCACTTTTTGGTGTAGGACAGCATAATTGTTGAACCTTAGGGAAGGGATTTAAACACCGTTCTTGACAAGAAGCAATTAGAATGTCAGACTTTATAAATGTAATAATTACTCATGGTAAATTATTTCCTGTCAGTCATAAAAAATAAGATGTTGTGATGTAATAGTGCTTTTATTGAAACTGTTATGTAATTGGTTTGTAATAGGCATGTTGTTTTGGAAAGCTTTATTTGAATATTTGAACGGATGTCGTTATTGCTGTGAAGAAGTCATTGAATGACGAATGTGCTTAGTATAGTCAAATTTGTCAGTTACTATGACTGCAACTCTAGTTTTTTATTACAGATCATTATTCCTCTGTGTCAGTTTTGTTCTTTGTCAAACCTATATATTGAAAATCCTGGAATTTGCAAATTCACATTATTTTAATGTGAAGTTTGAGCCATATTTTGGATATGACTAGTATTTTAAGTTGTACATAATGAACCCATGTATAAATTCTGTTATTTTATTGTAGTTGCTCCTGTGTTCAGACAAATTAATTTGTAACATTTTCATGTAGAAAATGTTGGTTATATGTTTAAGTTGCTTCTGTTTTTGTGGGCTTTTTCTTTGTCTCTACAACAAGTAGTATCAGCGATGCTATCATTTTGTTACATGTCCTTGTGTTTAATTCATATATATAAGTTGTTAGAAAGATTTTTTCATTGTTGAACAGTATAGGAAGTATATCTGTCATGGCTGTTGAGAAAGCGGGCAGGTGTATGTGGAAAGTAGAAGACATTATATGAAGTGTTTGTCTCATTATAGTTTACATTTTTATGTAATAAAATGGTTAGGTTATCAAGCGTTGTAATAGCAGTAGTATTGAACCTTGGCAGTGTGAGAATTACATTGTTTCTAGGTTTGTTTTGTTCTTTGCATGCTTTTCTATTTTTTGAATGTTACTTTAAGAAGAGGTGATTATTTAAGCAGTAAGTGTTATGGGAGCAAAGTATAAGAAAGGAGGAGGTTGCAGTATATGGGAATGGGATAGTAGATGGGCAACAAGGATTATACCCTGCACTAGGCAGGAGTTAATCATTTTGCACATACTCAGACCACTCTTGAATTGCAGACATTATCTGAGTGGGATTATTTGGATGCTTTAATTTTCTTTTGAAGTTAATTAAGAAGTTTACAGAATATAGTTATTGTGCATTAGCTTAATTTAATTTGGGGGTAATATGCTAAATACACGTAGACAAGTAGTGCAGTTGGCTTGCATGACTGCAGTAACTAAAAGTTTAAGAGAGTCCCAAAAATGACTCAGACAGTACACAAACAGGATAGTGCTGGAAAGATGGCACTGAATTTATTTTCCCTAGAGTCTGCGGGGGTATACTTTTATCAATAAAGGGATGACCCCCTGCCCTCTGAAAACCAATTTAAAGGAAAGACAAATACCCTGCTACTACAGTTGAATACTGTAGTATTTTCTTTGGACTGGTAGAGGAATGGCACATACATGTAGCCTTCTATCCCAAAAAATTTATACAGGTGGAGAGAAAAGTTACAATCAATCAGGTACCAAGAGCCCAAAGATGACCAATTGCTAGATGCAAAGCTATTCATGCAAGTTTCATTCAAAATATTTCCGGTTTACACTGCATGTGTCAGCACTTCTCATTGGCATGCAGTATGTTAATTAAGGAGATTACAATTAGGACCTAACTTAAATTAGAGCAATCTCAAGCCTCAAGGCTATATATAATTTTTTTTCCTTATATCAGTGCTCCACATTAGCATGCAGTATGTTAAATAAACAAAGCATTATTTTGATGGTGAACAATAGCAGCTGAAAGTAGAACAAGCTCTAGCTGCAAAACTATTAATGCCAATTTCATTGAAAATATTTCCAGGTCACTCTGCTGGTCAGTATTCCATTATAATGCACAACATAGAAGGGTATGATTGGGTCTCTGATTAAAACCACTTTATTATATCTTCCAGACATAGATGCCAAGAAATTCAAGTGAAGAGCGAAAGTCAGTAAAGCACTTAGAGACTGCTGTTGCATAGACAGCAAGTAAGGAAAAAAATCAGCAATAGTTTTTAAATATTGCCGTAATTTAAATCAGGTACTTACAGACTGACATCTGCGCACTTACATGGAGACAGGAGGAAAGATTTCTAGGGACCATTTATAGTGAAGGAACGTTCCTTCCCTTGTATGCTCCACAGCAAGAAGTCCCCAGATTTGATTCTTGGCTGGGATGCCTTCAGTGCAGCTTCTGCATGTCCTCCCTGTGTTTGTGTGTGTTTCCTCCGTGTGCTCCACTTTCCTCCCACATTCCAAAGATGTGTAATAGGTGGATTAGACACTCTAAATTGGACATAGGTCTGAGAGAGAGTGTGTGTGTGTGTGTGTGTGTGTGTGTGTGTGTGTGTGTGTGTGTGTGTGTGTGTGTGTGTGAGTGTGTGGTTTGGAAGAACAGCCATGGCATGGCTAGCCACCCAGGGGTTTGAAACTTGGCTCTGGATGATTGTCACTGTTGAAGTGACACTGATGCCATATGCAAAAATGGGAAAAGGTGTTGTGGATGGATGGATACCTTCCCTTATACCTGACTGTAACAGGGGTGTGTAACATTTGTTACACACTTTTGAAAATGCTGTTATAGTTGGATCTGATGATACAGAAGCACGTAGCAGGTTTATCTTTTTTTTTATGATTTTGGATGGTAATCATGGCGCTCCATGCACTACATGTTAATTATGTAATGCACTCCTTTTCTACAGCAATGATTAGCCTTTAGGTTGTATTCAGATACTTCATTTATGAGATTTGCCATTATAATTATTTAAATTGTTTTGCAGCTGTGACTCTTCTTTAGGCTGAAATAAGCAACACTCAGAACTTTAGGAGATTATTTTGTAATACAGTTCATTTAACGCATTATAATATGCCAGCAAGTAACAAGCTTTCTCTGTACTCCTACAGTGCAATAATGACTACACTATACAACAGAAGAAAGACAAGAAGACAAGTATAGTAACCAAACAACTTTTATTGGAAACAGAACTGGAACAGATGCCAGCTTAACCAAAGGCATCGGACCAAGCCATTCAGCAATTACTTGCACATTCCCTCTACAGCCCTCTGTACCAGTTGAATTTATTGTGTTGCCAGGGAGTCACTACTGGCTACTGTGGTACCAAGGGTGTGCTGTGAGTGTTGTATTTGTTTACAGTTACATGCACATCTCAGCACCTCTGCCATCATAATAGGCATTTTTAAATAATGTCTTACACCTAATAATTTGGGTAGGTATTATGGAAAGCTGTGGTCCAAAGAAAATTCCCTTTTGTTGCTGCTCTTCTTTAATTTGTGTTCCCTTAGGAATAATGAATACAGGGATAATTTTCCGCAATCAGCACACAATAGAAATCTAGTTAAGTGAGCTGCCTTTCTGCTTTCAGAGATTATATACAATATTCTAATACTTTAAGGAAACTATTTTCTGAAATTTCTCTAACTATTGCAGAACACTTTGACACCAGCTCTAAAATTCCATATTTTGTGATAATAATCAAAGAACTAAATGGTGTTCTTTAATCAAGTTTCTTAATTTCACATATTAATTAGAGAACAAATGCTGCATTCATGCACAGTCTGGTGTTTGCAGAAATTCATACCTTGATATCAGTTCATTAATGTAAGATAGCCAGTACATGACATGAATTATGTTATGCAATTACATTAATGGTAATCATTTTAATAAATTTGCAGGTTGTGCGTTGGCCCGCGCAAGCCAATCGTAAAAATCTCTGCCAATCATTTTAGCGGACGTTTCCTGCTGTGGCAACCTAACCGGAAAAAAAAAAGGAACACACAATTCAGAACAGACAGAAGGTGCATCCAAAAATATCAACACAACTGTTCATCTTTGTCTTTACTAATAGCTTAATCATTATTCAGTTTTAATATTAAGAAACATTGTCACTAGTATATTTGTATGAATCATTTATCTTTATATGATTTTAATTACTTACTAAGTCCAGTCAGTTAAAAATATTTGTTTAATGCCCAACAGCACCTTAAATATTTTGGGTCCTTTGATATGCCATCAGCTGACCACCAGATGCTCCTATTCCTTCTCTCCCCAGCCCACCTCCAACATTGGTGAGTTGGGAATAGGAAATGGAAACATGGAGTGGTGCTTCAGATGACAGCATTATATATACTGTCCCGTAGAACAGGACTTTTTAGGTTCATAAGTTTGTACTAGGCTAACAACCACAGGGGTATTTTTAAAAGCCTAGCCATGCATCCCAAATCTCTGACAAATTCTTATACCCTTGATAAGTGTTAGCAGGGGCTTGGGAGATGAAACATTTACAAGCAGGGGCCTTGAAGATGAACCATTTGCAGGCTACTTTTGTCCATTACAGACATAAGTGCCAAACCAGGAGTGAATTTCTGTTTCCCATCCAGTTCTCCAAGTTACACTTGAATTGGGTTAGGGAGTAACCCCACTTCACATGGATGGGTAATCTATTCTGGAGTATGAGTAGTCACTGAGATACATTCCTGTCTCTCCAGTGGGTCATGTTTATATCACGAGCAAGGTTTAAGTCTGTTTTGTGGATATGCAAGAGTTCCATCAGAGTGGAGTCTGATGATGCCTTGTATTTCAGGCATAGATCTCCCCTCAATAGCTGGTCGGAGACAGAATAAAGGGAAAGGGCTTTGATGAGGTCTGCTTAGCACATGTTATTTATGCCCTGTATTCTTTAAGTGAAGAACCTCTGTGGATATTCCTGTTGCTGGATGTGCCTGGTTAGGTACATACCAAATGGGTTATTATACACAATGATACGTTTGATTAGTGTCAAGTATGACCTCTAGTTGTACATCGTAGAATGATTTCCTTACTACTGTAGACACATAATGGTCAAGAGTTAGATTACTGTCTACATGTGTCCCCAAGTCTCTCACTACTAGGTCGATTCTTAGGGCTGTGTTGCAGTGTGGTAGTTACCAGGGATGGCTGACTTCCCAATGGACATTGTTATGCATTTCTTGGCCTTTAGCTTTAGTCTACTTCTCTGACACCAGTTATTTGTCTGAGTCAGTGCTTCTTGAGAACATTAGTGTAGATGACGGATTCTATGGCTGCTCCTAATTTGCAATCTTCTGCAAATTTCATCAGCCAGAGGGCCTTGACATAGGCATTGACTATAGAGAAGTAGATGCCAAAAAGTAGTGTTCCCAGTACCAATCCCTGAGGGACTCAGCTGGTAACTGGCCTCTTTGTAGAGGCTACCTCTCCAATTCTAGCTTTCTGGACCCTATCTGTGAGCCATCTGGCTATCTATTGGATAACATAAGGGTTTATACCTAATCTTACGAGTATGACAACAATGTCAAGTGGAGTATTGTGTCAAGTACCTTTGCCAGGTCAAGGTAGGCAATGTTAACCATTTTGCCTCATCCATTGCCTTGGTGACCTTCTCACAGTAGCCCACTAGCTTGAGTAGGCATAACCTACCCTTGACAAAACCAAACTGGGTTGGGTTCAGTTCCTGCAGTTTTCCTATGTTATTATTCATCATTTCTATGCTAATTCTTTCCATGACTTTTCAAATGAGACAAGTAAAAGTTATGTGTCAGTCGTTCACTGGTTCTGTAGATGGCCTTCCTTTGTGCAGAGGGATGATGGCTGCTGTTCTCCATTCATGAGGCACAAAGCCTGTTTGGAGGCTGTGGTTAAATATTAATTCCAGATGGCCTTATAGATCATGTTTCTTGCTATTTAGAAGGCAGCTTGGGATGTTGTTGGGGCCTATTGATACAGTGTTCTTGGCCTTAGAAAGAGAGGATTGAGGATCTGTTTCCTAATGATGGTTGGGCAAATTATATTTTATGTTTTTTTCCTGAGGGGAGGCTGGGGAGGAGAGAAAGGGGTAGAGTTAGAGCTGAATTTCTCTGTCAGTAGGTTTGCTGTATCTTCTGGTTCAGTGTAGGTGGCTCCATTAACAATGAGCTCTGCAAACGACTGGAAATTTTGCCATGTTATCCCTTAATAGTGGTACGTTAGCCTTTGATTACTTCCTGAGCATTCCAGTGTTAGCTGGGGTTCCAGGTTTTTTTGAGTTCAAAGGAGACTTATTTAATGGTCTGATCTTACCAGAGAGAACATTATACTAGGGGAGTGTGCAGCACTCTCCCATATTAGTGAGGACCAGAGCCAGTATGTTTGCACCCTGGTCAACGTATTGACAATATGGTACTGGGGAGTTTATATTTAAAAAGTCCAGGAATCTCTGTGCCTGCAATGGGATAATTAGTCACTCATGATTATGGTCTTGGGATGGATGGCTAGTGTTTCCAGCGTATCTGGGTCATAGATGGAGATCTATAGCTTGCAAGGAACTGGTTTGAGATTTTATCTATGGTGATTTGAACATGGAGAAGATCAAGTGCATTGAGGTACATTTATTTTTATTTTTGATGTAAATCAAGACACCTCCACCTTTAGTCTCTGCCTGTGCAGTAGCTGGTATAAATGTGTGGAAGGCATTGCAGCCTTGCACTACTGGGTTACTCTCTGCAGCTTTAAACCATGTATCAGTGATTATGCAGACATCAACATTATCTAGGGTGAGAAGAGCTTGCAGGGAGTGGAGTTTCTTGTTTAAGCTCCTAACATTGAGGGCTAACGCCTTTAGATTTCCTTGGTTTTGATTTGCTATGTTAGGAGTGTCAGGTTGGCATTGCCTAAAAGAACACCATGGGGGGAGGTTTTAGCCAATATTTGAAAGCCTAGAGGGGAGAGGTGGAGACCATTCCTGATAAAGTAGCATGGACTGTTGACTGTCTTCTTCCATGCTGACAAATATAGCACCCCTCTAGAATCACACCAGAAATTCAGCCAACTATTAAAGTCAGTCATTTTCTGTTCATATTGTGGCATCATCCTTGGAGAAGGTAGAATGCTATTCAATACTAGACTCATACAAGTCTGGGATACATATGCCAAGAGCTCCATGATGTCTCTCTTCATATAATCTGGTGAGGTATGTCTCAGATTATTTATAGCAACATGGACTATGACTGAGTCATACTAGTACATGTGATCCAATGACGTGTGTGTGTGTGTGTCTGTGTGTGTGTGTGTGTGTGTGTGTGTGTGTGTGTGTGTGTGTGTGTGTGTGTGTGTGTGTGTGTGTGTGTGTGTGTGTGTGTGTGTGTGTGTGCATGTGTGTAATATGGTGTATCCTGGCCCCTGATAAGCAAATGACCATGACTTTCTCCTTATTCAGCCTGGTGAAGGGAACATCCATGTGTCTGACAATGGAATCTCCAATTACCAGAATGTTAACTGATGTAGTGGCTGGCTTTATGGGCTTAGACATAGAGACTCCATGAGATGTGGCTGTATGTGCTGATATGGGTGTTGTTTTGAAAGAGTGCATTTACATACAAATATTTACATACAAATATTTCAAGCACAGGCATTAATGCCCTTGTAGCTTGCCAATATACCAAAGCACTTGTTCCAATAATACGTGTCCAGGATTTTCTTAAAAATATCTAAAGTAGTACTTGCTTTAATGTAATTTGGTAGTCTGTTCCATGCTCTGTAAGAGAACCAGTTAGTACACTTCTTATTCCTATAACATATATTTTTAATTTCTCCAAATCTTTTGGGTTTCTAATACTATGTGGGAATGGACCCCATTCCTAAGTCAAAGTATGATTAAAGTTCATGAAATTAGTATTGTTTCAATCTTTGATGTTAGCCAAAAGTGCTCTTCGCATCACCCACGATGTACCCAGTAATGACTTCTTCTGCAATTCGTACAGAGTTAAATGTATTGGTAGCATATCTAAATACAATTGTAGATTCTTTTTTGTAAGACCCATTGCTCCTACTACTATTGGAACTGTCTGGGTATCTTTTTCCACATTGCTCTCATTTCTACCTGCAGATCCTGATATTTTATGACTTTGTGTCTCTGTGTATGCAAGACACTGTAGTCAGTGGGTGTAGCGATTTCAATAATCAATGCTACTTTTGTCTTCTTTTCTTGGACGACTATATCTGGTTTTCTAGCATCTGTCTTTTGAACTGTTGGTAATGGAGGATCCCATGTGATCTAGGCTTCTTCATTTTCTTTGATGCTTTGTGGCTCATGTTTCCTATGTTTTTCACCCACTTCAGTACCATAATGTTTGCACAATCCACAGTGCAACAGTCTTGCCACATTATTATGCATTTCAGTATACAGTTCTTCTGCCATTACTATGTTGCAACCAGCAATGACATGTGCAACTGTTTCCAATTTGGTTTTGTCTGTTTCTCCCACATGTTCAGTGGACGTTGTAAAGTAACGTGTATGCATCCCACTATCTTGCACCACCAATATTAACCTTTCATCTCTTGGTTTGAATTTGCCTCTCCTTAACTATTCCTGCATTCGTTCCTGATCAACATGAGGTTCTTCCAGAGGTTTTCTATACTTGCAACTATACTTATGCTTTTTCCACATTTCTTGCCCTTTCATCTGGTCCTTCATCTTATATTTTTTCTTTTGTTTTTTGGCTCATTCAGTTGCTGCCTGATTTTTATCTACTTCTGGTTTGATTTCCATTCCTGCTTGACATCGATATGCTTCTGCTAAATTAAGCAGAGAAGTCATCTTAGATTTATTCTAATGTTTCAAAACTTTCACTCCATTTGGGTCTTGTGAGGTCAGCAGATATGTGTGGAGTCCCACAATTGCAGATCTATACATGTAATCAATTTTAAGGAGGCTCATTCCTTCTTCGGAATGGGGAATGTATAATCTTGGTATACACTGATTTTTATAAATCCTTTGGTAAGCATGATGCATTCTTCTTGTTTTCCTATCTAATCTATCCAACACATTTTGGAGCCAGTCAATCACTCCAAAACTGTAAGTTAGGACTGGAAGAGAAAATTGGTTTACAGTTTGGATTTTGTTCCTAGATGTCAACGCTGTTTTCAGAATTAATTTATCTTCTAAAGTATTCCTTACTAAGTTTTATTTGCATTTGTTCATGTTTTATTGTTGATCCTTCATCCATCCCCAAATATTTATACACTCCCTCTTGCTCCAGTTCTTTTATATCACATTATTGTCCCAAACTGATGGTTTCCTGGTGCTGCAGTTTTCCTGCTTTAAAGGTTGCTTTTGCACACTTATCAAGACGAAATGTCATTCTTATATTATCTGAAAAAGTTTTGACAACCTGCAGCTGTGCTTTCAATTCCTTATCTGATGAGCTATACAGTTTTAAATCATCGACAAAGAGAAGATGAAAAGTCTTTATGCTTTGTTGTTTTCTAGGAGCCAGATTGTAGCCATGGCCTAAGCTATTAAATAAACAGCTTAATGGGTTAATGGCAAGGAAGAATAGCAATGGTGACAAAGAGTCACCCTGGAATACCCCCCCCCTTTGAATTTTTATCCCTAGGATAATAATCTGTCCTTTATCATGGCTTAATTACAAAGTTATCATGGCTTAATTATAAAGTGGTCTGCAACTGTTTCATGGTCACTGTATTGCAGTCGATCAGTGTAGGGTGTATCTTTTACATTTTTAAGCACTCTTTTATCCATGAATGTGGGATACTATCAAATGCTTTTTATAGTTAATCCATGTCATACTTAAATTTATTTGTTTATTTATTTATTTTATTTTACATTTGTTGACCAGGTTAGTCCGACTGAGCTAGTGGTAATTTTCAGCGGAGACCTGGGGAGAAAAGCTCCTCAGTGAGATCAAAATTATACAAAAATTCTTTCCCTTTTTACACTTCTCCAGTATGACTTTATTTAACAATAAATGATCATGATCCTTTGTTCCATATAACTTTCTTTTAGTGCCCTTTTGTTCTGCTGCCATAATTGAGTTTTCTTGTAAATGACTATAAACTCTGTCATCAATATGTCATCATCACCTATTAGAGGAAAACATTCTAGATCTCATCCTTACCAACATAGGTCTGACATGTATCATCCCTGATTAAATCCGACCACAAATTAGTGACCTTCTCCTTTGAAGTGTAAAACTGTTTAAAGTGTAAAACATCCTCACAGTGAACAATTCTGAATTTAAGTATTTCATGCAGACAAAGCTGCTCAAACTCTTTGATGAAATCTCAGAAGATGCATGTAATATCATTAGTTTTCATACAGTCTCAGCTGCTACTTATGCAATGGAGATCTCTTCTCACCTAAATAAGTAAACAGATCGGTCTGTCACACTAGAAGCAAATATAATGAGAAATATAAAACCAAGCTACTTTGTGATCCACCAGTATAGATAAGCTTTCTAACAAAATAAAAAAAGTCTTATAAGTAATTTAAATCTATCTCAATTAAAGATTCCATCAAAAAGATTAGTAAAGCACTACAAATCAAAACAAAACACAAATTTAAACTAGCATCTGAAACCAAAGATAATCATAAATTTGTCTTTAATTTCATCAGCATATCAAGAAATAACTTCCAGAATCAACTATTCTGACACTAAAGACATAGGTAATATACATGGAGATAAATTTAGTGCCAACCTTACTGCAGAAATTGTCATATAAATTCCATATATACTGGAGATCCTTAACAACTTCTATAATCATCAAGGAGCATGTTTTAACCGTGATGTCAAAAACTAAAAATACCACTTCAATAGGTCTGGAGAATTTACCTGGATCCTTAACCACAGGGTATATTCCTAAAGTATGGAAAAAAGCATGCTGCTTCAGTATTCCGGAAACCCTTCTGTCTAGCACAATAGATATCTACAAGCTTTTCTTCCAGGACAGAAGAAGCCATCATCCCTTTAATTAGACCAGTTGTGGATGACAACGTCAACTTCAGTGCTGCATGGATAACTGAATAATGGACTACAGATTATATTAGAGAGGTGCATTTTTTGAAGGGTGCACTGGCAGCCCCTATTTGGGTTCCTATGAGTTCAATGAAAACGCATTATGTTGAATGTGTTTTCGTTGACACATGTAGGGCAAACAGGCAAAACAGCGAAGTGGCTGTTCCGCAAAATGTTTCCCTGGGAAAGAAGTCACTTGACCGCTTTGTTGTTTTGCCATGTTCCGAAGTGTAGTGTGGTCCCTTGTCCAGTATAGCTCCCGAGCGTGATTGTGCAACAGTTACTGACCTTAGGGTTAGGGTGCGGGTTAAGGTAAGTGCATATGTATGAAAGTGTTTACTGTTGTATATTTTATGTTAAATGTATGGTTGAGTTCCGTGTGTATGTGTTTTCAGTTGTTTGCTTTTGTTTTGGGAGGGTAGAATTAGGGTTAAGGTAAGTGTGTATGTATTTGGAGCTGTTTATGTGAATGTTCGAGAGTTACTGACCTTAGGGTTAGGGTGCAGATTAAGGTAAGTATATATGGTTTAAAATGTTTTTTTTTTTCGTTAAATGTATGTTTGGGTTATGTGCATATGTGTATTTAGTTGTTTACTGGTTATTGGGGGGTATAATTAGGATTGGGTATGTGTGTGTGTGTTTGGAAGTGTGTAATGTGTTTTTTTTTGTGGGGGTTGGAACAGCGATTTCTTTCCCTATGAAAGAAATCGCTGTTCTTCGGATTCGACATTTTCAGCTTTCGCTGAAAATGTGTCGATGTAACATCGTTCACTGTTTTAAGCATTCAGTGTTGCAATATAGACCCCCCTATTCTACTAATTGATAAACCAATGTACTGGTTTGCATGTGCACTACATTCTATTTTATATTGAAAACTGGAGAAACTGCTTTATACTGGCTTATATTATTAAACATTATTGGTAGTGACATAATAATGACTCCCATTGCCCCACCATTAATATTATTTTATAGAGCACCGATTTCAAGCAGGAGTGAATCCCATGCATTTTCAAAATTGATGATTTTTTAGATACGCTTACTAAATCCTACATGCTAAATGTCCATATGCTTACTGACCTTGTGCACTTAAATGTTTTACCTTTAAGGATTTTACTTCTATTATCTGTTGTTATGACTGAGTTCTCTGACATAAAATCATGCTCATTTACTTTATTACATCACATTACACTTATACTGAATACTTCCTCCTTTATTATGTCATAGTTTTTGTATCATTTATGAACAGTATAGTCTCTCAGGTCACATCTGCAAATTGCTGTCTCTTTACCAGTGCACTTATCCACTAACAAATGATGACCAAATAAATAAATACATGTAAGAAATTTGGTGTTACTCCAGATTCCCAGTTCTTAAGCAATCACAATGTCAAGGCTTTACTTTTTTGCCAGTTGCTTTTTTGTTGGCAAACTCATTGTCTTGTCAAATTAATTGGTTATCACTGTTATGCAATGCATTTATGTTAGAACAAGCTCTTCTTTTCTAAAGATAATTTGCTAAACTTTTTTAAAGATAATTTTCTAGAATGGACCATCATACAAATCTGAAGAACTGTAAACAGTTTCAGTTCATGTGCTTGATGTGTAAGTGATCTCCCCAATTTCAATTTTTGCAGTGTTACCTTTCTATGACCAATGACTGAATGCGACTGCAAAAATGCAGTTTGTGCAGCAACTACTTTCAAACTTGCAGGCGTTTTTATAATTCCAGCAGTTTCACAACAGTGGTGTTAATATATGCACCAAAATCCTCCACATGACTGGCTCAGGGAAGCTTACATCCTTGTGAAAAATGCTATTGAACTTTTGTGAGGCTGCTGTTTAGTGGAATTCTGTAGTCATTCAGTTGTGATTAATGCTTTAGTGTGTTACTGGCTGGGAGTAACCATAGGGGGAGAGTCACATATTGTCTTGGACTCACAAAATCACAGCTGTAGTTTTGGGAAAATGCCATGTTGATCTTTTGTGTTGAAAAAGTGCAGGCCTTCACACACATTTGCTGTCAATCTGATTCCGGACCACAAGGATATAATGGGTGCTGCACCTTAATTATCTAGAACATACAGACCACTTGTACAGCAAACATAAGACTGATCAGTAAAAGCAAACAGTCATTTCATGCTGGGTTGTATTTGTTACATGCGTTAGTTATTAATTTCCATTTCTGTTGTGATAGTCCCTACTCCAGGCCAGTAGTCAAGGAGCCTCAATCCTCACCACTGACACAGTTGAGGGGTGTCCACTAGGAGCAAAAATGGACTCACACAGTATTTTCAGATGCAGCTTTCTGCACCAAGCACAATTTCCCTTAAGTGCACACAGGGAGCACACTTCAGACCTGGGGCTGGACTGTCTGTCTCTCTCCAGGTCCCAAACAAGACTCCACACTGACAACTTTGACGTTTGGTGTCTCTGTTCTAAGTAGCTGAGGCATACACTTGGAAATTTGATTTTCTCATGCACACACACACACACACACACACACACACACACCTGGGAAAGGCTGGCACAGATTTACCAGCTGTGCTCTATCTGCTTAGACTATAAGGTAATTATGCTGCCAGTCAGCTACCCTAAGGCTCTTGCAAGGGTACGCAGTTATACTGAGTAAAATTAATACTAATATAAATGGTAGAGTTTGGCAAATGCAGCAAGGCTTTCAGGACTGGCCACAGTGTCACTAAAATAAGCATAAGTACTCTTAAGAAGTTAAAAGTATTCTCTAAAAGACCTGCCAGAATGAGAGGTATTATTTAATAATAAATAATAAAATAGAAAACATGAGAATGCTGAATGCCTATTTACAATAAACGTCAGAGTTTCAATCACAAGAGATATAAAAAAAATCACATAGCTGGATAGATTCATACAAATGCAAGAAAACAATACTTAAATAATCTCACTATATTTTCCTGACTGACTAAAAATTACTGTTCCCTAGTTAAGTTGCTTAGTACAGCAAGGCAGGATGAGGTGTGGTTATGTGAGATATCACTGAGAAATCTTTCCTGTCAGGTTCCAAAAAATAAAGTGCTGCTGTGAGAATTCTAGCACATCATCTTAATAAGTTCTTTCAGTGCTGGTTATAGATTGACATCACATCTAGTCACCTGACTCTGGTACAATACACACCAAGAGCTTTGCTAAGATTTGTTGCATTAACTGAAAGCTATAAACAGTTTCAAAAACTTCCACCCCTTCCATGCTAGCAATTAGTTCACCCCTAAGGAAAATACAGAAGATTCCTAGCCCTGGCTTTCCCAGGCATTTTTGTCTAAGCTGTAATCAGACCTGTAAGATAAAATCTTTATGGCCTGAACCAACCCATTTATTTTTCAAACTATTTTTCAAAAGTAGCTGGACTGAGAGTAATCTCTTCCCTTCCAGAATTCTTTGTTAAAACATTTACATTTAATCAGTTATAATAATACTGTCTGACATACATGTATATCTATTTTCTGTCCAGCAGGACCCACTGTTGATGCATTTTTAACACAAGCAACTTTACAAATACATTTTATAACAAGCATATGTACAAATCAGTGTGATAGTCAAATGATATAAAATTCCTTACAAAACTCCAGCTAGCTATGCTGGCATGTTACAAATGCACTGCCCTACTCTCCCTGTCACAGATGGAGCTACCTCATATCATCACATCTGCCATCATGTGCATTTCTTTATGCCAACACATTCTGTTCAAACATACATTTTACAAATGTATAAAAAGCAAAAAAAAAAAAAAAAAAGCAAAAAAAAGCAATATCCAGTAACTACTGCTGAAGTAGTGATAGCGGTGGTGGTAGTGGTGTTAGTGGTGGGGTAGGTGGGAGGGTCATTATAGTATAGATTCAGGAATAAACACAAGTAAATCCATCTGATGATGTTTAATCCTGAACATTCCACTCCTATCATCCTGTGGTTTCTCTCCATACAAGTGTAAAATATCATCAGCTAAATAACAGTTACTATTTCTGCAGGTTCCAAAAGACTGATATATTTTTAAATATGAATGTTACAGGATGATAAACATTTGAAAAAGATACAAAAGACATTCTGCATTTCATTCAAAATGAAAAGTAAATGTTGTAGAACTTTGTTTGTTCATTGATTGTCAAGATGTTTAGGAATTATAATTTTCTTCAGTAGTTAGAGTACATGTAAGGATATCAAGGCAACTGATATTTTTTAGGAGACCACACCCCAACATTTTTGTAACACCACAACCCAGCGCCACAGTCTAAAGAAAGAGGAGATTCATGAGATATTCCTGCAGGTATCACCAGCTAGATCTTTCATCACTCTTCCCCAGATACCTTAAGGGCCAGGTGAAAAAACTGTAATGCAGTAGGGAATGATGACAGAAATCACTCCACACTGGCTGGTGAGCAAAGAGCTTTAGGTCACCTTACATAAGTATGTGCATGAGCATGCATGTGTTGCATGTGTGGTAGACACATAGTAACTCAAAGATACACACACACACACACACACACACACACACACACACACACACACACACACACACACACACGCACACACACACACACACACACACACACACACACACACACACACACACACACACACACACACACACACACACACACACACACTCACATAGGGTTGCCACCTTTTCAAATGGCCACAGTGGGACATTTTCGGGACACACATCAGATTTTACAGGCCGACACATACCCACGGTCAGTACAAGGATAGAACTTTACTTTTTTGCCTAAATAAAAGCTTATTCTTGCAGCAGTTTAGTTGCTTATTCTGTTTCTCATAACATTTAGGTATTTTAGATGCAGAAATAACTATTTTATGCAACTATTACATAAAATATGGGACATAATTATGTACTACAATCCCAGGACATTTGCCATTTTTAATATTTTTGGTCAGGACACAACCGCCCAAAGAGGGACTGTCCCTCGCAAAATGGGACAGGTGGTAACCCTACACACACACACACACACACACACACACACACACACACACACACACACACACACACACACACACACACAGTGCACACACATGCATGCATGTAAATAACAGAACCAGCACTGCTAGAATCTTAGATTAGACTCCTGTTCATTTTCACTCACTAGGCCTTTGCTGCTTCTGTTTGATTACAATTTACTAGCTCATTCCAGGTATGGATGGGCACCTCATCTCCTAAACACATGGACCCAAATCTCAGTTTTGAAATTATTTCTTGTAGTAATACCAGGCAGAATTAGGGCAGCAGATTTTTAGTTGCTATTTTAAGCCAAAATTGTAGTATGGCTTTACCAAGACAGGTCATCCAGCTTTTACATCACAAAATTAGTAGGAAGGACACCAATCTCTGTTCTTCTGCACAGCTCCACAAAATATAACAATAAATGTTGTTAATACTGCCACATTTGTCTGCAATCAGTGGCACTAAACATGTAGCTTTTATGACTCTGCTTAAAAGTACATCTTGGTTTTGCTCTTAGTATGAAATAACATATTTCTCCTGCATGCAAACAAAATCAATAGCCCATTCTGTTACCTTAAACTTTGCAAGTGCTTTTATGATAGGAAAACAAAGACATACTAAGTAGTAAGATTCTAGTACCTTCCGCTGGAGATCAACGATCATCAGTATAAACATTCACAACATTTCTGTCAAACAATTGAAAATACATTAAGTAGTGTGATTGTTTAATTAATTAATTAATTAATTAATTAATTAATTACTCAATTAATTAATTATATTTATTGAATTTGTTAAACACAGAATAGAACACTGGTCAGTATAGACCAGTTTCAATCTCAACTTGGAGCAAGGCCAAAATATAGAACATTTGAAAAGCATATAAATAAACAGAGAGGTAGAATATATGGTTGTGAAATGAATGAATATCTTATATAGTAACATGTACAGAAGAAACATTATTAATATAAGATAGCACACATGCATACACATTCTATGCAATGTATACATGAAGAAAGGAAAGTAGAAATAAGAAAAACTGGGGGAACTAAAATGAGTGTAAATAAGGAATTACCACATCTGCGGTGGTGCAGGGGTAGGGTTGTTACCTCACAGCAAGAGGTTCTCCCGTTATATTCTAGGCTGGAGTGCGGGGAGTGCCTTCTGTGTGGAGTCTGGATGTCCTCCTCGCGGTTGGGTGGGCGTTCGAAAGACATGCGTAAATGGGCATGCCTTCGTTGAAGGTTGAATGTCGAGCTGGCACCTCGGTGTTCGTCAAAATCTACTGCCAATCGTTAGCGGACCGGAGCTCCTCTGTGGCAACCCCTAACTGGGAAAAGCCGAAAGACAACAACGACAACAGAAAAAAATGTATCAAAACATATAAAATAGGTAATGGAACTGTAACTGGATGTTGTGCCAGGTATTGGTTTGTTAGGCTGTGTAGTAACTGCAGAAGGAGAAATGTCTGTAGATGTGATATAAGCAGCAATGGGAAGGGCAGAGAAGAGGGTAAGGGACAGGAAATGGGAGTAGAATGGAGAGGATTATGTCATGTGGCCAGAGAAACTGCAGCTCTATTTAGCTTTCTGTGTAAAATTTGCTTGTAGGAATGTAGGATAGAGAAGGCATGGTTTGCGGAGTGCAGTTTTAAATGTAGGATTACCAGCAGTGGGTCTGAATGTCTGGTACTTCTGAAATTGTAGGATGGGAGTGCTCTAATTCCTTCAGATGTTAAAGCTTGATGTCTCTATTGATTAAGAAGTTTGAATAGCTGCAAACCCAGCAGCAACTCAGCTCTTTGCTTGAATGGAGCTTTTTCACTTTCTCCAAAGTAGTACATTTGTGTTCATGTTTAGGGTGCAAGAGTAATGAAGGAGCAGATCTTGTTTATGATAGATCTAATAGCTGAGGTGTGCTTTTTAGAAGCTGAAGCTACTACTGAGAGCCTGTATTCCAGCAATTTGCCCTTGCCTATGCCTGACCTGGTGGGATTTGAAAGTAATGGGGAAATGTTTGTTAGAATAGAAATTGGAAAGTGCTAGCTGGGTTTAACCATATTTCAAGGTACTTGAAAAATCTGACATACTCTAATGGGGTACTTTGATAATCATGGATTATGAGGGAGTCATGAATTTTTCTGAGTTTTTGAATGGTGCTGAATGATGTAATTTTTATTTGGTTGGAGTTAAATATTAGGGGTTTATTGCTGATCTATTGGATGAGGGACAGAACATCATTCTGTAGGTCTAGTTGAAGTGCTTAGAGACACCATATCATTAGAGTATAAAAAGAGTGGTAGGTAAAATACATCTAATGGCGGATGATTAATGCATATTGAGAATAATGGGGGGGTAGAATACAGCTTTGTGGAATGCCAGTAGTTAGGGGTGGAGATGAAGAGGAAGATGCAAAACTGAAATTCACATTGAAGTGGCAATTAATGAGGTAATTTCATAACCAAGGGATCACATCACTACTAATACCAATTTCAGTTAGGTATTGAGTTAGGGAAGTATGGCTAAGATCAAATATCCTGGTGAGAGCAATGAAAATTGTTCCAGTGTGCATACCTTTGTCCCTAGCCATGAGAATGTCATCGGTAAGCATCCAGATAACTTTAGATCTGATATGTCCTGACCAGAACCCATGTTGTTTTGTGAAAGAAGGTAATCATGCTTCATGTATTCAGAAAGCTGGGAATAAACATATTTTTTTCTAAAATCTTTCAGAATGTGGGAAGTATTAAAATAGGGCAATAGGGAGAAGGAAGTGCAGAATTTTTTTTTTTTTTGGGCAGAAGTTTGACAATGGATTTTTTCGATATGTCTGAAATTATATTGTTTGATAGGTGGAGTCGGAGATTATAAGTATGGAGAAGAGGAAAGGAGTGTTGATGTAGTCACAGCAGTGGAAAATAAGCCATGGGAAGAGATTATTGCCAGGAAGGCTGTCCATCTGAATGCCCTCTAGGGTAGGAGTAATGTCTTTAGCTATGATGTGTTCTGAAGTGAAACAGAGAGAGAGAGAGAGATTCAGAAGGTGAAGAGCTCTTAGATGGAGGATGGAGGGTGCTACAGTTGACGGTGGAAGGTCACTTAAGTGATGGAGGAAATCTGTGCCAATCAATTGGGATAAATTGTAAGGATAATGGCAGTTTATGAACTGCAAGTAGGTTAACGTCTTTCCAGAACATGCTGGCATTTTATTCTTCTTCATTATCTATTTAATAATGTTACTATGTTTTGTCAGTATGTTGCTTGTAACCTGAGCTGAGCCTGCAATATGTCATTTTTTTATCAGTGCTCTACCCTAGTAAACAAAATAAAAATAAAATAAAATGAGAAGCTAATTAGTGGCAATATCAAAAGTATGCTACGAGGCAGCTAGTGAGTTCATAAATAAAATGTAAGGCACTTCCATGACCATTTCTGAATATGATTCTAGTAATGAATAACAACAATATTAAGAAGAAGCTGTCCCGAGCCATATCATGAACATTTATTTTGAATTCTGTGCAGCACAAATGTCTGTCTATAAATCATATTATTTAAGCAAATTCCTCAGATAACTCATCACAAGTGACTAACATATGACTCAGGAGAGAGAAACCGAGTAAACACTGACACATATCACTGCCCTGAGCTGTTTGTTACAGTCTCTCATAGTTTGAGGCAGGCAACCATATAATCTTAGAACTGCACACCATCAATGTCTTTCAAAGGGGAGTGGCTATTTTCTGCACTACACATTGGCTGACAGCTTGTCATGCCCCCAGGTTACCAAACATTGTACATTGTTTTGCAATGAGCAAATGACCACAGTAAAGAAATATGATACTGTTTGCCTTAATGAGTTGTGTAAAAGAATGCAACTATCACCACCTTTTTCAAACAGGTACGTATAAAAAGTCCTTAAGTACATGTTTAATTGTTGACTTAGAATTGTGAAAGGACAGATTGCAAGTGCTACAGCAAATATTTAATTCTGGGTTCTTCCACAGTAAAGTGTGATAACCTTATGTATTTATATTTTACAGGAGCAGAGGCTTAGATCTTGTGATAAATTATTAACTACCCTTGTGTTATGGAATACAGTATCTCATACAACTGCCCGGCAATTGCTTCTGCAATAATTATAATAAAAGCTATACCTTTATTTCTAAAATATGTAAATTAAAAAGTTTCAGTGTTGGCTCTTTGTCTCTAGAAGCTGGAGGTTTAGATAATATTTTGAAATCCCCTTTTTTCAAGTAATAAAGTTCTGACCAGCAAATAATGAAACTTATTTGTATGCTTCTCAGTGGTGATCATCTTTACCGGATTCAGACTGCTCCCTAAGAGATTATTAATACCTTATCATGTGAAAGAGTAAAAGATACCACCGCATCATAATGCTTACACAGTTTGAGATTACTTTTATGAGTTTAGTGAGGGACAAATGATGGTGATCAATTCTATTATCATCATAGCCTGTTTCTGATTGCATATGTGGGATAGAATCATGATCAGGTGTTGAGCCCTTAAGTTCCAAGTCTTACCTTTTGTCAGGACTCCATTGTTCAGTGTCAGGTGACAAACACTTGGTGATTATTGTGCACAGCCAGGATTGTCAGTGTGCTGACACATTCATCTCCCCCCACACGCACACATGTAAGTGCTCAAACCCATGTCATAGGAAGAGCCTGATAAGCTGGATGTGTCATGCGTGTGCGTGCACATGCGTGTGTTTGTGTGTGTCTGCGTTTGGAAGGGCTGGATCTATCAGTAGCCTCCTTACCTACATTGGAGTCAGGGACAGGAAAATAAACAAAGCTATTCTTGTACCAGTTTCTGATGGATACATGAAAGATACACAACAGAATATCTTGCAGCATCTGCCAGGGACCAGCAGATTTGTGTTGCTTGCACTCTCCAATGTATGCAAAACACTTAAATCTCAAAAGACAAAACTGGTCTTCTGAGCCTGGGCCACAGAGTAATGGCTGTCACTGATAGTCATTTCCTCTATTCCAGTGCTAGGAATGCAATAACTGAATTTTCATGACAACTTCCCCAGTGGAGATGGGGGGGGGGGGGACTTCCTAGAGTTTATTGAGCTCCTCATTCTTTCATGAACAGTGAGCCTAGCTGTCTTAGAAAAGAACCTCATCTCTTCTGCTTACGTCAGATCATATCTTTCAGTCATTTCTCAAAGCTCCTGTCCAGAGTAAGCTCAGAATCTTTGATGCTTGTTATATCTAATATCGCTGCTACCATTTGTTTTTGCATACAATCTCTCTATCACAGTTACAGTAGTGGTTTTCCTACTTCCACAACTGCATTTTACTTGCACTTCATTTTTGTCCTATTTGCATAAATCTCCCTTTCCACAGTGGTAGATTTGCACTTCCCGGGCTGTTGGCTATGTTCTCCTGGGATTTTTAAGTTCATGGACTCTTTGTCATATTGTCTAATTGGCTAGCTTATCATTTATGCCATGGTGAATTCAGCTTTGGGGCTCACTGGTACTCTAATCATCTTTTGCTGATCTCAGAGCTTAGTTCTGAGTTTCTGTTCTCATCTGGGCTGCCCGTGTACCTCCCAAACTCGTAACGCAAAAATTAATGGCAAAGTGAAAAATAATGGGGGTACAAGGGCCCAAAAATAGGGGAGAATTTTAAAAACTGATCTTATAAACCTAGAAAGTTGTTAGAATAAGTAACAGATTCTGCATTAGCATGCATTTTCTGAAAGATATGAAGTTTGGAATTTACCAGTGATTTGCCAGAAAACCACACATTCTACAAGGGAGTGCTGCAAAGAGCACTTTTGCTGACATAAAAGATTAAAATAATACTAATTTCATGAACGTTAATCATACTTTGACTTAGGAATGGCGTTCATTCCCATCATGGTATTAAAAATCCAAAACATTTGGAAAAACTAAAATGAAAAAATATTTAATATTGGTGGCCCAAGATAGTGGACATCTATCTTGGGCCACCAATAGAGTAGAAAAACACCGGAAAAATGAGCCACAAAGCATAATAGAAAATGACAAAGTTTATATAACTTGGAATCACCCATTACCAGCAGTTCAAAAAAATAGATGTGAGAAAACCAGATATAGTAGTCCATGAAAAGAATGAAAAGAAGACAAAAGCAGTATTGATCAGTGAAATTGCTACACCCATTGATTATAGTGTCTTACATATAGAGAGAGACAAAGTGATAAAATACTGGGATTTGCAGGTAGAAAAGAGTGCAATGTGGAAAAAAGATACCCAGACAGTTCCAATAGTAGTTGGAGCAATGGATCTTATAAAAAACAATTTACAGTCATACTTAGATATGTTACTGATACCTGTAACTCTGTATGAATTGCAGCAGGAGTCATTACTGGGCATGTTGAGGGTGCTGCAAGGAGAACTTATGGCTAATATCAATGACTGAAACAATACTAATTTCATGATCTTTAATCATGCTTTGACTTAGGAATGGAGTCCATTCCTATCATGGTATTACAAACCCGAAAGACTTGGAGAAATTAAAAAAGAGACAGAAAACAAATGGCGGCAAAAACTTGAACGTTCTGTGACATTATGGACAGATGAAAGGTAGGGGTACCTCCTTTAGAGAGTTTAAATTTTCTCCCTGTGTCTAGGTTGTCTTTTACAATGGTTTCTCCCACATACTAGAGATGTACCTTTGGTGAATGAGTGATCCTTAAAAGTTCCCCATAAGGGTGTGTGTGTGTGTGTGTGTGTGTGTGTGTGTGTGTGTGTGTGTGTGTGTGTGTGTGTGTGTGTGTGTGTGTGTGTGTGTGTGTGTGTGTGTGTGTGTGTGTGTGCGCGTGTGTGTATGTGAGAGAGAGTGTGAGTGTGTGTGTGTGTGTGTGTGTGTGTGTGTGTGAGGTCCTGTGATTGACTAGCATCTGATCCAGGATTAAATCTATGACTTTTATTCGCTTGCTTGCTGTCACAGACTCTGGCACTCAGACATCCTTTGTACAAGAGAAATTCATCTGTCCATCCATATGGTAAATAATGTGTGGTGGTGAGTGTCATGGAGTTTTCCTACAGTCTCCAGCTCATCTGGTGGGATCCACAGGTGTTCTCAGGCAAACTGAGATGTAATGTTCTGTATTTGCCCAAGATCTTCTGCCAGTTTACCATGCCTGGTACACCTTCCATGGAAGGTGCTTAGGGGGTATCCTCAGAAAGTGCTCAATCTACCAGATCCAACATTTTTAACATGGAGAGAAAGATCTGTACTCCATAATCATGAAAGACGACTGAGCTTAATACTCTGTCGCAAGTCCAGCTGCAAATGACCTCATTTCTATATCCCATATTTTTCATTTGCCTTTGTTTCTTAGGAAAGTCTGACAGAACAAAGATTCTTTTCAGCAGAGGTCCAGTGAGAAAAGTTCCACATTATATACCTTTGAAAGAGCTTCCAATAAACATTTACTATATAACAAATTAGATAATATAAGGTAACAAGTGGTCACCATGTTAGATACTATCTTTAGCCTGTTAATCTCAGACATATCTATATAAAGTAGTACATCCTGCATGTAAAATACTCACATCAATAGAACATTCAGCTTTATTTTACAGCACACATAAACAGTCCCACTGTCATTTTAACACACATGCAGCACATAAGGTATATGCATATTTCATTCAAATAGTTAAATTCATTCAAGACCTGTAGCCAAGAGGTTACTACTATTTTGTGATATTTGTTTGATTTAACTGCACGAAGAGGAGACTTTGCAATGGTACTGGTAGAGGGGAAGAACTCCTTTATTGATAACATTGGGATTTTAAATTATAGACAAGATAAGATTTAAGAAACAGTCTTGGTAATGGGGTTGTTACAAATGCAGGACTATTTTCTTGAGAGGTACATCATCAAAGAGATTTTATATTGTAGATAAGATGAGATATTTCTGATATCTGTTGGGAACAAGTTCCACAGTTTAACATAATAATGTTTAGATTTTTGAGAGAATACTTAGGTGCTGGTTTAATGAGCACTGATCTCTGACTGGTATGTACCAGTTTAATATCTAGCTGGTGGCAGGGCATGTGTGTGATGTACAGAGAATGCTCTTGGCAATCTTAATGTGATAGTAGACTAGTAGATTAAATAGTCCCCATCCAGCAAAGGGGGTGAAGAAGCATATGGTGCTATATTTAGTTTATGTGGTTACCTGCAAGTGTTACAATTTTATTATAAGATTTTCCTAGTTTAAATAGCTGAGTGGACTACAGGCAATGAAAACTTGTGTGGCATATAGGAGACTATGAAGCAAATAGTTTTAAATGCATATTCTGTTACTAAAGTTTTTATTTTAAATGCATATTCTGTTATTAAAGGTTTCACTTTGTAAAGATCTTATAGTTTATGGTTAGTTTTTAAACTGCATATTGAATGTGCTGATCCAGTCTTAATGTGGTCTACTAATATTCCCAGTAATTTTATATTTTGTACTAGCTCAGTTATAATACTATCGAGTGATAATATTTTTAAATTGCAATAAATCGACTGTTGAGTTCGACATGAAAATATCATTAGTTTTATTTGTATTAAGGAGTAGTTTTGACTAATCTAACCCATTTTCAGTTTTTGTAAAGGAATGTTATAGGTCCTGTTGGAGCTGTTATATTTCAGAAGCAGCACATATTAGTATTAAGTCATCTGAATATTGGATTAGATTTGCTGGGTGGGATACTGTAGTTATTTTATTGCAAAATATATTAAAGAGTAAAGGTCCTAATATTGAACCTTATGATATGCCTTGTGTTATTTGGTGAGGAGCAGAACACTTATCATCTCAGCCTACATGCTGTGCTCAGTGGCTGAGATATCTTTTAAACCAAATTATTGTATTGTTTGTGAGGCATAGACTATGTAATGTTATGGGATGTGAAACTATATCAAATGCTTTGGACAGGTCTAAAAATAGGGAAGCAATCATGACAGCGTGATTTCAAATGTCATGAATATAGTTTATGAAAGTTAGTAATTCTCCTTCTGTGCTACACTCTGGCCTGGCATTGCCTAAATTCATACACATACCCTAGACTCAGATTGCCTCAAAGTGTTCTTTTCCTCTGCTATCAATATTCATACCCCATGTCAGCATTTATCCACCCTTTATGAAAACAGCACAATGTTCCAGCTCCTCCTTGCAGACACCAGATGACTTGCCAGTATCTCTCTTTGAGGCCATCTGAAAAGTAATTTTCATTGGCCTCATGAACTCCTCCCACATCCAGGACTATTTTTGTGGCTGCTGTTTTGTTGGTACCTACAGGCCCAATCCAAAAAGTCATTACCCTTTCCATAAGCGTAGCACAGAAGGCCTAGTGCTTTAATGTGATGATGTCTATCACTGCTTGTATCCATAAATGAGTCCTTGGGTTATTATCATGTGACTCCTATTTTGGCACACCTCATTGATGATGCCTTGACTCTTGAGGTCTTAAACAGAGTCATTTGAATTTCACATTAAATATCCTTCACATCTATAGGGGAGAAACTCTGCAGAGGTGAAACGTGACCTCATCCCACACACAAGCATTGGCTGGATGTTACCAGTATCACACATTGCATTTTTGGGTTCACCAGATCTATCCAGATGCTGTCACTGCTTTGCACAATATGTCACCATCACTGATAGCATCTTTCTTTACCCAAATGTCTAGAATGTATGGCCTAAGATTTGTTTACATGATGACAAAATTGAAGAGTATCCTTTGGTTTATGGGGCTCTTTTATCATTCATGAGCTTCCTTGTTTGAACATGCAGTTTGTTGTAGTCAAAACATAGTCAGCACAGAAGTCCAAAACAAGTTAGCATTTAGGTTCCCATCATGGAAACAGCTCGTTGCAGTCAGGGTAACTCAGGTATCTCCATCATTGCCGATGTGAGCACTGAAAAATCCACATACAAATACAGATTGCAGTGGTGACATCCTGCTGACTATGGCAACTATAGTCTTTAAAGAGGCAGCATGATCTATTAGGTGCACGATACAAATAACAGTGAGTTGTTTTCTTGCTACAGTGCATAGGCACATTGCAGTGTCTGTCTCATCAACTGGCACAATCTCCAATTGCACAACATGCAGCCTGGGAATTCTAAGTATTCCCACAACCAGCTGCTGCCTAGCTTGAGGATCATAGCTTGAGCAGGAAAGAACACCATCACTTGGAAAGTCTGATTTCATAACTGCTTTTGAGTGTAGAAGTGAGATCAGTTACATCTGTCTGGTATTTGCTGGTACTTGTCAATCCGATTGATTCGCATGCACCTGTTCCTTCCCCCAAATGAGGTCATGTTCCACACCCAAGAGCCAGTTTGTAATGTAGGAGATTGGCTAGGTTCTTGCCTCCCATGTGACTGCATTGTTCTAATCCCCTCTCCGCACTCTTCACCTTACCATTATTAAATGCCCATGGCAGCACCATACTCCCAGTTTTAGTTAATCCTGGCAGGGTGACATGGATCACCCCATCATCAGGCACTCACATGGGAACATCAATCCCAGGCCTGGCTCCAGGGGTAGGCCTTTGTATCCTAGGCCTGGGTAAGGTTTCTCTGATAATTTGACCAAAAAATCACAGGTTCACATCTGGATTACTGTTTGTCTGGGTCATCCTATTAGATCAAGTTACCAGGGGTGACCATACCAGGAACAAATGCTTCAGGCAACATAGGTGAATGCAGACACCTCTGGTATGACAAGATCACAATCCCAGAAAAATAAATGGGCATCAGAAAAAAAGAATGACTAAATTCAGTTCTCTCAAGGACTCTTCATCTTCAGTGAAACAGAGAGATTTTGACATCTGGAATGTAATCAGATTTTATTTGGTACAGACGTGTGTGTGTGTGTGTGTGTGTGTGTGTGTGTGTGTGTGTGTGTGTGTGTGTGTGTGTGTGTGTGTGTGTCTGTGCAAGTGCATACATACATTTTTATTTTTTTGCATATGTGTATGAATGCATATATTTATTTGCATTTTTATTATTTAAGTTTGCCTTCTGGGCATAATACATCATATGTATTCTTTTTGCCTATATTACTTATTCACAGCTAAAAAGTACCAATGTTTTAATCTGATATTTGAAGAACTAAATATTAATAAAGTTCAAAATGCCTCTTATAATATCTTACATTGTCTTCCTTGTATCTATAGATACATTGAGGATTATGATCGGGTTTCCAATCATAACCAGCTTGTTATGTGCTCTTGATATGGATGTCAAGAAATTCACTCTGAGAGAGAAACACAGCAAAGCAAAGATTGACAGGCACATTTTTTGACATACATGCCAAGAGCACATAACAAGTAGTTAAGATCAGAAACCCAGTCATAATTCTTTGTAGTGCATTGTGCTTCAGCTACTCTGCTGTATTACTGCTTCCAGAGAAGAAAAGTGTAGAAAGATGAAGTATTTCACTGTTTTATGGCTTTGAAATTCCATGAGTACTCTATGCTGCCACAAAGTCACTGCCAGAAGCTTATGTATCTAGGTACTTTCTCTCTCTCTCTCTCTCTCTCTCTCTCCCTGTCTCTTGTTAGCTTATACTCACTGTCTGTTAGAGAGCACAGAGTGCTTCACATCTTTGAAAGCTGTGAAACACTCCATGTTTCTACACGCTTGAAAGCTAAACTGTAGCGCGAGGCTAGAGCTTAACGGTAGGTAGAAGTGCTTAACAAGCATGTCTTTTTCCCGATTTCTGTGTGCGATCACTTCATGCCACGTTCTACATAAGATTTAATCTCACTCATTAATCTTTTACAATTTTTTTTTTGGCTCCAGTTCCCCTTGAATATGGAGACTTCCCCCAGACTGGATCCCCTGAAAAGCTCATTCATTCCTGTATAGGTCACAAGCTGGGTGCTGAAAGTGGAGCTTCAGCTGTGGTGGTCTGGGTTTTAGGTCTGAGCCCTGCCTCTATGCAGCACATACTTGGACTATGTTCTGGGTTTCAGCATGCAGTGGGTCTTAGTGAAGGCATGTCACTCACTTCCACTAATGATGCATCCCCTCAGAAGGTCCTGACTCTTGCAGCAAGCAGTCTGTGTCAGCTCCAGTCTCCAATACTATAGACTATATACTCCAGGCATGTTTATTCTCACCCTAACCCCTAAGAAAAGCGAGCAGACATTTTGTCTTGTCACTCCTGTTTCTCCTCTAAGCATCTACTTCAGCACATAGCCACTTATTACACTCAAGATCCTCTGGGTTGTTTTCAAGAGTTTATCACACTGTCGCTCAACTCTCCATTCGTTGTACAAAATCATATGTAACTGCACATGTGTTCTTCCTATATTCCATAAAAATGATGAAGTACATGCTACAAACAGCACATGTGGCCTGTTATGCTCACACAGCCTTTAAAGTAGCCCAACTCATGTAAATCATGTTATCTCATGTGTGCAGATCCACTTGAGCTGTATGTAGCAGGAACTAGGCATGATGTACTTCTAACCAGGACCAGAACACCAAAGTGGAGGTGTGTCCATATTCATTAAGGATATTCACACCTCCAGGCTAGTTGTGAAGCATAATGCATCCAAGGTTATCCAAGTGCAACTAACTCTGGGCAAAACTGCAATCCAAATTGTAGCTTGCTACAGATCCCCCACCATGCCCCAGGATTCCCACTCCTCTTTTCTTGATATACTGGAAAATATTAGGGTTCAACCAAACACCCTAATATTACCCCACCATTAACTGGGAAAACTACTCATGTACCAACTCCTTTGCTCAACGCTTTCTGGAATTCATAAATTTCAGTGCCCTGGATCAACTTATCCACACCCCCCATCAGGGGCAACAGTATCCTAGACCTAGTCATTACCAACATGAGTGACCGGTGTTCCATACCTGAAGTCAGCTCCTTGCTGGTCAGATCCAACCATAAGCTGATCGCCCTAGATATCTGCATCCCGTCCCCAACCACCATTAAGGAAACCACGATAAAAAATTTCTCCAAATCTAACTTCATGCTTCTTAACAGAGAAGTGGCGAACGTCATGACACCCATGCAGGTGGACAATACAGTTACAACTGCTGAATCCTACAGAAATGCACTCTATAAGCACTTACACTAGTGCATGGATCGTGCTATCCCAAACAGAACCAAGACGCTATCCTCCAAAAAAATGAAGCCAATCTGGTGGTCCCCTGCCATAAACAAACTCTACAACAGAAGGAAGAAACTGTTGCAAAAGAGAGTAAATTCCCATGAGTGGAGGACCTCCCTGGTCAGCCTCAGTAAGAAGCTAAGATCCTCCAAAGATAGCTACAAAAATAAAATTGCCACTGATTCTAAGGGCAACCACAAAGCATTCTATAGTTATGTCAAGAATCTCAATGGCAACACCCAGATCTGATCTGAGTTACAGCACAATGACATGAAAATTATAGAACCAACTGATATTGCCAACATCCTGGCAGATAGGTTCAGTGCTAACTTTACCCCCTCTCACCCCCTAAAAGGCCCATATCTATACAGGAAGAATGCAAAGTCCTTGTAATCACATCTATGCAGGTAAAAGCTGCACTCTCTAAAATCAAAAATACAGCATCCATGGGACTGGACAACATCCCAGGCTGCGTTTTACATGAACTTCAGAACGAACTGACTCCCCACTTAAGCACCATGTTCAATCATAGTCTCATGTCAGGCTTTGTGCTCACTGAATGGTGCACAGCAACAGTTATCCCACTCCACAAAGAGGGAGCCACCACTGATCCTGGGAACTATCGCCCTATTAGCCTGACAAGCCTGGTCTGCAAAGCCATGGAATGTATCATCACGAAACTCATAAACAAAGACATTGGTAACCTCCAAACTCTGGACCCCACCCAGTTCAGGTTTGTGAAAGGCAGATCATGCCTTCTGAACCTGATCGACCTCTTTGAGGCAGTCTCCAAAGCCGTATTTGAGAGTAAGGTGGTTCACACAGCCTATCTTGACCTCACTGAGGCTTTTGACACCATTCCTCATTCTAGAATTATAGCTAAACTCACTAAACTAGCTATAAATCCCTACATTACAAGATGGGTTGCCAACTGGCTCACTGACAGAACCCACACTGTAAAAGTTGCAGACTCCAAATCTGACTTCACACCAGTGACAAGTGGAATACCACAGGGTTCAGTCCTGGGACCTCTCCTGTTTAGTATCTACTTCTCTGAAGTACAGGCTAACACAGAAGGCCTCTGGCTAATGAAGTTTGCAGATGACTGCAAACTAGAAGCCATAGTCAAGTCCCCAAATGATGTGGACATCCTACAGAAGGGCCTCACTGAGACAGATGCCTGGTGTCAGAGGCATGGCCTCAAGCTCAGTGCCAAAAAGTGCACTGTCATCCCCTTTGGTAAAAACTCTGTACCAATGAACTACCACATAAACAGCAGTCTACTTAATGCCGAATGTGTGATAAGAGACCTTGGGACCCAGTTGGACAGTAGTGTCTCCTTTGATAATCAAATCACCACAATAGTCAGGAAATCCTTCTATGTGGCACACCTCATCACAAAAGGGTTCTCATCCAGGAAAAAAGAGGTCATTGTTCCCCTCTACTCAGCACTCATTAGACCCATTATAGAGTACAATGAAATGTACCTCACAAGACATCTGCAACAGTTGGAAAGGTCACAAAAGTACCTCACAAAGAGAATTACTGGCCTCAAACAGATGTCCTAGACTGACCGTCTCAAAAAACTCCAGCTTTACTCTGTAGCATATCGCCTACTCAGAGGAGATCTCCGCCTAACATATAAATCTATGTTAAACCCCAGAGCTGTTGGATATGCTACACCTAAAGAAATCCCAATCCCTCTGAGCTACATGCTCTAGGGACCTAACCCTTGTCACCACAATAAACAGGACATGCTGGAGGGACAGATTCCAGTCCCAGAGACTTCCTGTACTCTGGAACAAGCTACCCATCTATGTCAAGCAAAGTTCCTCATTAGCACTCTTCAAGAAAAATCTTGAAGAGTGGATGGAAAATAGGAAATACAGCTTGGAGATCACTTCTGTGGCTCTGGCAGGGGCACAGGAAATTAACTTTCTTGGGTGGCGTAAGCCAGGGCTTACTTAGGCCCTTGGGCTGATAGCCTAGCACCTACCTATGAACCTATGAAGTGGAAAAAAATGCTCCTTTCTATGCTCATCCCCAGTAAACTCTAACATAAAAATATTCCATGTGAAAAGCCCACTTAGTGGTACTAAATCAGTACTCACAAGTATTCTGTATCAAAGTGTATCACTGTGGTGTATAATTGGCCAGCCTGGCTGCTCATTTGTACTTTTATATTAAAACAATAGATGATGTTTATGTACTTAATAATAGGATATAAACATAAACGTATATAAAACCTGTTCCTGCAAGCATGGACTACTTACATTTACTTTATTAGCTGTTAAACTGTTAGTGGGCAATCCCTCTTTATACCATGTGTTAATTACTAATGAACTTCAAAAGGATCTAGAAGAACTATCAGCATGGGATGAACACAAAACTTTAATTCACTATAAAAAGAAAAGTTGTGCTATTGGCCACTTCTGTTATATTAAGTAAGTTAAATACAGGATGGAAATCAGTAAATACTGAGGAGTAGCAGATCAAACATCTTCACTTCTTCAAATATCAAGAGATCAGGACGTAGGTTTGCTTCTCTATGGAAGTTCATGTCAAGGTAGAGTCCAAAATCATGTTTCAGATGAACCTGTTTGGGCATTTTCCAGATACTGTTATTCTGAAAGAGAAGCAAACTTAGGTAAATGCTACCAATGCTAAAATTAGAAGCACTGTGTGTTGATTACATGCTGTGCCTCTGCAGGAACCTAGTTGTCCAACAGACAGCAAATCTCAAATAGCTCTGCATTTCTCAGTTTGCATTATGTTGCTTTCATTATATAGCACTTCTTGCAAGATGCAACAATATTTGAATTTTTTTTCTCACCTCCTGATATACCTCTCAACCTCTTGCAGAAAGAAATCTGGATGATTGCATAAATAATGGAGGTCAAAGGTTCACAAATAGGGACAATTTTTACTATCCCTCTTAAAAGTTTAGAACGTTGTTAGAATAACAGGCTTTCCATTGGCATGAATTTTCTGAGGAGTATGAAGATGGAAACTGAAATGCTCGTCATTTGCCAATGATTTGACTGAAAATCAAAATATTACAAGGAACAGACCAAAACTATGAGGCAACAAATCTGTTCATTCTGTGAAAATCTGTACAGTTGAAAGGTATGCCTCCTAGCCTGGGTCATGGCTGGAAAGGGCTTGCTTTATATCAGTTTACCATGTTGGTCATCAATCTTTAGGCAAATAACTAAGGGTATTTAGGTATGTCATGATAGCTATATATTAAAGGACTTCAACCATGCTGCCAATAACTTAATAAATTTAATTTGTTTCCCCTAGAATTAAAAAGTTATATCAGGGAACAGGTGCTGCTGTAAAGGCTACATTTTCATTTCTAGTAGTTATAAAATTAGGCTTAGGGAAACAGCCTATCTTTATGATAATAGTATATTGCAGTTTATTTTGAGAGGTTAAAATGAAGAAGACGGTACTTTCGAGAGCTTTTAGAAGGCATGTTTATATTTTTATTTAAGCAGATGCCCTGTTACACTTGGTCATGAAGATATGTGTAAAACAGGAGGATTAATATTATTCTTTTATTTAAAACTGATGAGGATTCCAGAAATTAAATACATCTTATAAACTACATCAACTTGACAAACAGGATTGAGATTCTAAGTTTATTAAGAATTTAATGAAATAATTTTGCAGTGCTACATAGAGTGAAGCTTGTTAAATGCTCACAACCATAATTAACTCCACTAAACTACCAGATTACTTATTTAAGTAATGCAATTCCAAGAGAAGTTTAAAAAAATTGTTCAGTTTTTTTAGAAATAAAAATGGTTGTAGTATGCATATCACAATGTAGTTTTTAGTGAAACTGAACTGGAAGTTCTGGTCAAGCTGAGATTACATTTGGTGAATCAACATGAATCGGCATATTACACTTATAGGTGTGTGTGTGTGTGTGTGTGTGTGTGTGTGTGTGTGTGTGTGTGTGTGCATGTGCATGCATGTAAATATATACTTTCCTAAGTTTATTCACATTTTATTCACCTGCACTTTCCCATGTAGAGGAGATACCCCCACACACACACACAAACTTATACATACTAATTGGCCAGGAGCGCAACAGTAAATAAAGGCAAAGTAAGTCTGGAAGAATAGAGATTTTCAGTGAAACCATTTTGTAGATTTGGGATCCACTGAATCGACCTTCACGAAAATGACAAATTCCATAATGTGCTTTAAACCGACAGGTTGTGATGGGAAGGTAAGGTGCTACTACTTGTTGAATTGTACTATAGGTGACTCACACTCATGTAACAGTACCACTGTGTAATTCTCTGTGGTTGCAATCATGTAACTATGGAGTATAAGTAAGAGGGTCTAAGGGCAAAACCTGATACTGGGGGAGGGTTGTAGGAGTGAAGACTAATAAATAAAACATTTTGTAAAATGATTTTGTCGACTCAGATTTCAGTTTATTTCTGCAATTGTTTTAGTTATAATGACATGTATGGTCGTGGAATGTGAGTTACAATGAATGGGGACTGGTCAGTTGAGTGTTGAAGGATGTTTGTGGTTATAAAAATGTATATATTCATAAATACACAAGCACACAGAGACATATTTGTGTGTGTGTGTGTGTGTGTGTGTGTGTGTGTGTGTGTGTGTGTGTGTGTGTGTGTGTGTGTGTGTGTGTGTGTATGTGTGTGTGTGTATTATATATCATCAGCCCCCTTTTCCCATTTTTTAACATGGGGATGAAGTGCCATGTCAACCATCACCACCTCTGCTGATTCAGTGCTATTCTCCTACCTTCTTTGACAGTCATACATGATGGCCGCATCTCTTCTCTCACACATCGACAGTCATACATGACGGTTGTATGTCTTATCTCACACATCCATCTCTTTGCTTGTTTTCCTTTTGCCTTCTTCTTGTCTGTTCCTAATCTTTGTTACCAGATTTTCTTTTGCTTTCCTGTACATATGCTCAAAGCACCATAATCTGTTCCCTTTGACCTTCTCTGCAAATGAAGCTACTTGGGCTTCTACACCTATGTCATCATTTCTTCACCAGACCCACGGTGTGAATCCTCCCATCTGTCTCAGGCACTTCATCTCCATCACCTCTAGTTTCCTTATCAGCTCTGCATTCACTACCCAGGTTTGTGTAACATGCAGTAATAATGGTCACATCAGTGTTTTTACACCTTATGTTTCAGCCTCTTTAGCATTCTTCTGTCACATACCACCCCTGATTCTCTGTATCATTTGGCTGCATCCCCTTTGATTCAAGTTTTGACCTCCTCATTCAGACTTCCCATCTCCTCAGCCACCCCTCCTAGATACTTGAAACTGTTACTCTGTTCCACTAGTTTCCCTTCTATCTCAGTTTACAGCTTCTCCTGATTTCCCCTATTTGCTGCCATTACAGCTGCCTTCTATGTATTCAGTTTTATCCCATGTGCCTTCACCTTTGCATTCCATTCCTCTGCCAATTGCTGAAGTTCTTGTTCAAAGTCTGCCTGTAAAGCCACATTATTTGCATAGAGCTTTGTTGAGCTGTCTCGTATGACCTTTTTGCTAATGCAGTCCATTACATGTATGAACAGCAGTGGACTCAGAGCTGAATCTTGGTGCATACCCACTCCCACTGGGAAGCCCTCTGTGATCCCAAACGCTGTTTGTACTTGTACTGGGTCTTTATACATAGCCTGCACTAATTCTACTGATGTTTCTGGCAAGGAGAAAGATAGATGATCTTGAAAACTGCTCAAGAAGGAACCATATTAGGATAGTTGGAGTGCAAGAGAGTGTGGGCTGCATTCAACTGGAATAGTTTGTAGTGCTGAAGAGAGTCAATAAGAGACATTAATAGTGAGGATACATAAGGAAGGAAAATGGCAGACAATGGCACAAAGTAGATCCAAGCGTGGTTTGGCATGCCTCCATTCCTTTGAAAAAATGAAATAAGTCAAGTAAAAAGGCTTAAAGTTATCACATTTGCAGGTGGGTTCGTAAACCTGGATGAAGATTATATGGGGAAACTCTACAGAAGAAAGAAAAGCTATGCTGAATGGATTAAATGAACTAAGAATGAATGGAAGAGCAGAAACATGATTGAAATACTCTATAATTCTGGAGGAACAGCAGGAAAGGAAATGGTTTAGGAAAAACAATGTGGAGGATGCCCAAACGTTTAACTGCTATGCAGAGGGAGAACAACGTTAGATGTAGGAGGTGAAGCAGGGACATTTGGAGGCATGTGACATGAGATGCTGAAACCCTGGCAGGGAGGAAGAGAAGATGGGAAGTGCAGAGGGGCTAAATGTCAGTAAAAGAGATGAGTAGGAAATAAAAAAATCACAAAGACAAAATCAAGGAGAAGAGACAAGAGATGGGAAGAAAACAAGTGACTAAATTATAGCAAAAAGAAAGAATAACAAAAAGCCTCTCTCAAGGGAGATATAGAAACAAAAGCAGAGAAAGAAGCAGAAGCGGAGATAGACAAGGGTGAGCTCAAACAAAATGGGAGCACAGTGCATCAGATGTTTCAGGTGACTCAGAAGTGAGCTACTGGACAAGTCAGTAACTAAAATAAAACACAAATATTATCAGTAACTAAACAAGCTGGATAAAAGTATTTATGTTAGATGGCAAAGTTGAAAAGCAAAAAAAAAGGAATAATGAAATACAAAGAACAAAGAATTAAAGTCACTATAGAAAAAGAAAAGCAATAAATAAGTGAAAGGAAAGGAACCTGAAAGGCAACAGGCTGTTGGCAGAACAGGAACGCTGCATTAAATAAAAAAGCTAATTTCTTGCAAAATGCACCCCCAAGAACATAACATCAAAACTTTACAAACAATGCGAGGAAATAAAATTTGCGAAGCTATGATGGGTAATGCAGTCAAGGGGGTCATAGGATATATGTTTATAACTACTTAATAATGTATAACCAACTTCAGTAAACATAAGGTCGTATCTAAGATTAAGAAAATACAAGTAATTATTTCTGATATAACTACTGGTGGGCAAAAAAAATAATGTATGGGGAAAACATGGTGAAAAGTAAGGTTAAGAATGGCAAACGTAAAATGAACAGTGGTGGACAAGTAGCATATTAAAGATCTATAAAACTGCAAAGAAAGAAAACACTTGTACACAAATGAAGCTTGAGCATTAGATTGTTGAGCCAGTGGGGAAGGGAGACCATCAAATGAGAATGATGTAATGTAAAACAGAACAAAAATCCAAAAGGATAAACAGCGTTCGGGAAAACACAAACGTAACTGCAATGGAAACGCTGTACTCCTATGTGTCATGAACCACCAACCCTGGTCTATAAAAAACTCCAAATGAGTAAAAAACTGAGTTTAATTTAAAAATAAATAATACAGCACGATAACAACTTTGTTATGTAATGTAATTTGCAGTTATGTAATGTAAAATGATATAAAATGCATTAATATAAAGGACAGTTGGAAGGGAATAAAATAAAGTTTTAAAAGACTAGTGTCCAGGCATCCGCATGCCTGTACAAGAGCCAAAAAGTAGGAATTTAGAGGCTGGCAAGGAGGAGAAGGGGTATGATCATAAGAAATTTCCAAAAAACACAGTATTCAACTCAGATGGTAGGCCTGGAAGAAGGGTTATTCCAGATGGTAGCAATAGAGAAAGCAGGGAACTGTAGGAAAACAACAAGGAATTATAGATAATTACATGGAAGACTGGGAATTAATCATATCCTAATAGAATAAGGAGAATACAGGAAAAGCTAAAGAGGTTAGGGGAAATCATTTTATTTTTACAAGAAACAAAAGTAAAAATCAGAGTGGGAGAGATGATATTGTTTTGTGACCACCCAAAGGTAGAGATGGTCAGCAAGGCAGGGGAATACATAGGGCAGTAACAATTGTATACTAGAAATCAGACAACCAGTGAAAATCATAACAAGTGAGATAGGCAGATGGATCATCTGACAGGAAAGAGAGAAAGGTGCATGCTGTACAATAAGCACATATATGCACTACTAAGGGATGAAGAAGGATTTTACAAGAACTTTTTTGCTGAGCACAGACAAAAAGAGAAGGACTAGGGATAATTAGGAGGAGTATAATGTCAGCATAGAATAAGAAGAAGACAGGTTCGACAGAAGGAGGGAATATAACAAAAAGATGAGACAAGAACTAGACCAAAGAATGAAAGATGAAGGGTAGTGGGACTTATGGTGAGAAAGGAATCCAATCAAGAGGGAATACACTTTCACACAATACATTTTGGTGTAGGTAAGCAGGTTAGACAGTTTCTTAGGGAAGGTCAAGCTAATGGAAAAAAATGTAAAAGATCCAAATACAGGAGAAGCACATATCACATCATGCAGCAGTGAGACTTAATGTAAGGGTGCAGGAACAGAAAACAATGAGAAGAGAGAGAAGGCGGGTTAGTTATAAATGGAAGGAAAAAAGACAATGGAGCATTGCAAGCACTAGTAAAAGAGTCAGCAGAGAACAATACAAAAAACAGGGATGGACAAACTGGAAGAACACTAGTAGGGCTGGAATAAGATCAATGTCATGGGGAAACTGATGAGTGTAAAAGGAAAGAAGGAAGTGTGAATGACGAATTGGAGAAAAGGAGATGGATGTGGTACAGAAGATAGCCAGAATAAATGAAAATAGAAGGGAAATAATACAGATCAAAGCAAAAAAAAAAAAAAAAAATATATATATATATATATATATATATATATATATATATATATATATATATATATATACATGCGCACACACACATACATATATATTTATATATATATATAGGAATTCCCTTTACAAGCTTGAAGTTTCAAAACTTCAAACTGCAAATGGTCGAGACCATAAGATAAAAGTTTTGAAACTTCGAAAATTTTGAATGGAAATCGCCGTACAGTGTGGAACGGGAAATTTACCATTTTCTTCACTGAAGTGTGATCTCAGAGTTAGTATATTTATTTAGCAGGGAGTGTGGGGGGCTCAAAAATGTAAAAAAAGTTTTGTTTTTACTTTTTCTATTACAATTTCAAAGTTTCAAAACTTCAATCTTATGGTCTCGACCATTTGCAGTTCAAAGTTTTGGAACTTTGAGCTTGTGAAGTAGAGCCATATATATGTGTGTGTGTGTGTGTGTGTGTGTGTGTGTGTGTGTGTGTGTGTGTGTGTGTGTGTGTGTGTATATATATATATATATATATATATATATATATATATATGTATTTATATGGGGTTCACTACTAAATCTCAAATTATGGAATCTCGAGACTCTGAAGCCCGAGGACCAGAATCTCGAGATTTCATAATATCAAAATTAAAAAAAAAAAAAAAAAAAGAGAAAGAAAAAAAACCCCACATTTAGAAGGTATATGCAGTGGGGCTTCCCTCCACACCCCCTGCACTTAAATATACCAACTTCTAGATAGCACTACAGTGGAGTGAACGGCAAAATTTCCATTCCATTCTGCATGGCACTATTTTGCCATTCACTGCACTATGGTGCGATCTCGGCGTTGATATATTTAAGTTGCAGGGGGTGAGGGAGGATGCAGGGGGGCTTGCCCCCCTGCATATGCTTTAAAAAATGTTTTTTTATTTTTATTTCGATATTACAGAATCTCGAGATTCTGGTCTTCGGGCTTCAGAGTCTTGAGAGTCCATAATTTGAGATTTAGTAGTGAGCCCATATTTGACTTCAATAATTGACTTAGTTTTTGGTGTCATTCAAAGGGGGTCCAATTTTTGTCAGCCTGGACAGGTATGATTGACAGACTATGCTTCTTTGCCAGAAATGGCCTGTATCTGTCCCCTCTAGGGTTTTGATTATTGGCAAAAACATTGTTCACCTCCATAGTGCATTTTTTAGGCAATGTTAGCCTGATAAACCTGCCAACATAACAAAACAAGCAAAGAAGAATATGAAAGTGTAACTGATCAATGCTAGACCCTAAACAAGAAACTCCACTCCCTACAAACCTTTTTCACCCTGGAAGACACTGATGTCTGTGTAGTGACTGAGACATGGTTTACAATAGTGAAGAGCCCTCCGGATGTGCAGGGCTATAATGCCTTCCACACATTTAGACCACCTACTTTGCAGGACAGGGAAAAAAGTAGAGGTATTTCATACTTGGGAGTTATATTGGTGTCCTCCCATTGGTCCCTTGTAAATATTCCCAGTCTTTTCTAACCTCCTCTGATTCTTATAGCTATCATGCAATATTTTATATGGCCTAAACATTATCCTAGGTCTCACACTGAGAAGTTGTATATATAACCAATTAAATTATCAGTTTCTGTTTTGGGGGCTTTTTTGAACATAATGCCCTGTTGTAGTGATCTTTTTGTCCAGCATGGTTTTATAGACCTATATTAGAGTTTTTAGCTTCCCAGGGGTCTACTTATAAATCATATTTAATAAAGCTGAACAGCTACAGAGGAGGTGAGCAAGGTGAGGGACCTGGCCTCAACTCCTTTAACTATAAAACATGACTGAGGATGCTGAACCTGTATTTTTTGTCTTATTGTAGAGATGGGCATGTTCTTATCTTCACCCTTGAGACCTGTTCAAAGCCCAAAACTAATCTGAATCCCTTACTGCCCCAAATATCTCTGAAGATCTCTTACTGAAAGTGCTAACCAGTACCTAAAATACTTCCTGTGTGGGACCTCACAATATATCTGGTTGTTTAACTAATGTTGTTAAACATGTCCTTGAAGATGCACTCCTCAGATCATTTCACTTAACTACTGGTTTTGTTGCTGATGTGTGGTGCACTGCAGTGGTGAAACATCTCCATAAGGGTGGCCTTACAACTGACCTGGGTAATTACAGACTTATAAGCCACATTTGCAGAGATATGGAGCATATTATAGCTGACCTCATTAACTGTTGTATCAAGAATATTTTTATACTTTACCACCAACAATTTGGCTTTGAGAAGGGAAGATCTTATCTATTTAATCTGGTAAGCTTCTTCAAAAAGCTTATGGAGGCTGTATATGTTGGCCATATAGCATATGCAATGTATCTTGTCCTGGCTAAGGCCTTGAACAACATCCCATATTGCTGGCATAATACAAAAGCTAAATGCTTTAAATATCAACCCATATGTGGTAAGATGGACAGAAATTTGGCTGCAAAACATAATGCAAACAGTGAGAGTTGCAGGGGCCTCATAAGAAGGTATGAAAGTAACAAATGGTGGTCCCTAGGGGTCAGAGTTGGAACCTCTCCTTCATGTTATTGACTTCTTAGCTCTCTAAGCAGAGAGCCAAGACTTCTGACATCCAAATCCTCCAGAATGAGCTCTCTGAAGTAAACTCTTACAATGCTAAAAATGGGCTTAATCTAAATGCTGGAAAGTGTAACGTCATCAGTATTGGTAGATGACCCCTTCCCTAATCATATTGCATCGACAGCACTTTATATTTTGGTTGATAACTCCCTATCTTTTCACCATCATGTGACGATGGTTCTCAGGAAATCATTTTATTGGGACAAGCTAATTGTCAAAGGACTGCCATCAAGGTCTAAAGAGGTAAATACTACCTTATATTCAGCATTAAATAAGCCAGTTATCAAGTACAACACTCCCTTTGGTAAATACCTCATTGAACATGTCAGACAATTAGAAGGACCAGAAAGATCACAGGCCTAAAGTACCTTACCAAGAGAGGTTGGAAGTTCTGTTCCTTTATTCACTGTCTTGCAGTCTTTTGAGGGGGTGAGCTCTGTCTTGCTTACTGCACTATTACAGACCTTATTGTTCTGGATGGCTCATTTCTCCACAAGTCCACACTTCCACCAATACCAGGACCAGAGACCTAAATCTTCAACAGATAAATAAAACCTGTTGGAGGGGCAGGGTGGATTATAACCTAGTGCCTCCCAAACCACTGGAATCAACTTCCCCTGCATGTTAAGCAGTGCAACTCACTATCTTCCTTTAAAGTTCAACTAGATGACTGGATGTGTACCCACAAATTTACTCAGAGATTGACTGGTATGGCCCTCCTTGAAAAAAGAGTTGAGGCAGGGAAAGGTGCTAGCAAGGCATGAATGCTCATGAGACTCACTGGCTTTGGAATATGTATGAATCTGTGAATCTTGGTATGAATCTACATCCAGAAGAGAGTCACACAAGGCTGGTAAAGCAGCATGATGCAATAGACCTTCTTCATGTTCAAATAACCATAGGAAAAGTCCCATACCATATATTAGCTAGCTACAGAACTCCCTCTATGACAAAAGAAAGCCACAACTCCTATCTACAGGAACTAGAATCACTCCATATTAAATCCGCTACCATTTTCCTAGGTGATCTAAACGATCCAACTACAAATTGAGAAACCTGCAGCACCACTAGTGTACAAGCACAGAGATTCCTGGACTTTGTCAATAGAAATGCCTTGGAACATTTAGTTAGAGCAGCCACTAGGGGAATAACATCTTGGATCTTGTCTTTACTAATCTGGCAGCATCTTGCACCATCCCTTGCATATCTTTGTCACTTCTTAGATCTGACCATAAAGCAGTCTCATTTTAATAAAACTAAAACCAGAGATTTCTTCCACACAATGTACCTTTAGAATTTTTTAAGACAAATTACCTACACCTAGATGGCAAGCTTCATATCCCCACCATACGCAGTTAACACCACTGATTACACAGAAATGTACACCACCACACGATACCAGCATGGGGAAATAATACAGATCAAAGCAAAAAAAAAAAAAAAAAAAAAAAATATATATATATATATATATATATATATATATACATGCGCACACACACATACATATATATTTATATATATATATATGACTTCCTTTTACAAGCTTGAAGTTTCAAAACTTCAAACTGCAAATGGTCGAGACCATAAGATAAAAGTTTTGAAACTTTGAAAATTTTGAATGGAAATCGCCATACAGTGTGGAACGGGAAATTTACCATTTTTTCACTGCAGTGTGAGCTCAGAGTTAGTATATTTATTTAGCAGGGGGGCTCAAAAATGTAAAAAAAAGTTTTGTTTTTACTTTTTCTATTACAATTTCAAAGTTTCAAAACTTCACTCTTATGGTCTCGACCATTTGCAGTTCAAAGTTTTGAATCTTTGAGCTTGTGAAGTAGAGCCATGTGTGCGTGTGTGTGTGTGTGTGTGTGTGTGTGTGTGTGTGTGTGTGTGTGTGTGTATGTGTGTGTGTATAAATATATATATATATATATATATATATATATATATATGTATATATATATATATATATATATGGGGTTCTCAAATTATGGAATCTTGAGACTCTGAAGCCCGAGGACCAGAATCTCGAGATTTCATAATATCGAAATAAAATAAAAAAAAAAAACATTTAGAGGGTATATGCAGGGGGGAAAGCCCCCCTGCACCCTCCACACCCCCTGCACTTAAATGTACCAACTTCAAGATCACACTACAGTGGAGTGAATGGCAAAATTTCCATTCAACTTTGCATGGCACTATTTTGCCATTCACTGCACTGTGATGCGATCTCGGCATTGATATATGTAAGTTGCAGGGGGTGTGGGGGGAAGCAGGAGGATTTGCCCCCCTGCATAAGCTTTAAAAAATGTTTTTTTTTAATTTCGATATTACATAATCTCGGGATTCTGGTCTTCGGGCTTCAGAGTCTTGAGATTCCATAATTCGAGATTTAGTAGTGAGCCTATATATATATATATATATATATATATATATATATATATATATATATATACATATAAGAATACATTTATTACAAAACAAGAAATTCAACAGTACAGTGGTATCGGAATGAGTAACGGTGGATAGTGGGGAAGGCACAAGGGAAGCAGCTAGCAAAGAAATAGTAGGAGAAGCAGGCAGAGAGAAACTTATAGATGTTAAGGAGAAGTGATGGAGAATATTTATAGGAAGAGGAATACAACAGGGAAATTTAAAAACAAGAAGGGACAGTAGTGTCAGAATGGAAATGAGGAAATAATATAGAAGTATATACACTAGATGATGAGCAAAGAAATGAGCTGAATGTAGAGGTGACAAGGGATTAGATAAGTAAAACCATATAGAAGATAAATAAGAAAGCTTGAAGGCCAGATTGAATCCGTCTAGAATTCTACAAGTGGGGAGGGGAGCACATGTGGAAGGTCCTATCAGAGGAATACAAGAGAATACAGGACTAGGTAAACATTTCTAAAAGAATAAGAAGGACTGGGATAACCATGCTCAAAAAGGAGGAAGAGAAGTGAGGAAGAGGAACATTATAGGCCTTTCTCTTTGATTGATGTAGATATCAAGATTTTTGCAAAGTTATTGGCAGGAAGACAGGATGAAATATTGCCAAAAATAATACAAGCAGGGCAAAATGTCTTTGTGATAGGAAAGAAGGCAGAAAAAAATGGTTGAACTTGTTACAATTTATGTAATTTGATCTGCAGAAAATCTTTGATATGGTGAGGCTGAAATTCCCATGGGCGTCACTGCAGCAAAGGTCGGTAGAGGAAAAATTCATAAATTGGATACATGCCATATACCAAGACTCAGAAATTGAAATACTTATAAAAGCTGGAAAACTAAGGAAATAAGGCTATAGAGAGGGATTAGACAGGGGGGGCCTGATATCCCCAAGCCTTTTCACAATTATGACTGGGAAGCTGGCAATAGAAGTTGGACACAATTTAGCAATGCTGGAAGAGAAGGAGGGTATAACATCTCAGTTTGTGTTACATGTGGATGACTGTATGTTAATGTCAGAGGATGTGGTTTAACATGTGGCGTTGGGAACCATAAGAGCGGCATTCAAAATCTTTATGGAATTAGCAGGAGTCATGTGCAAAAGCAAGGACAGTGGTAATAAGACTAGGAAAAGGTAGGCAGAAGGGGGAAATATGTGAGATAAAAGAGGCAGGGTTCCCCACGTATCTAGGTCTCTATATTGGAAATACTGTAACAGACGAAATAGAGAAAATATCTAGAGGAAGTTGGAAAAAACATAAGATATATTTGGGGGGGGGGTTAAAAGACGTATATGTCACTTGGGAGAATTAATGCAGCAAGAATGATAATGCTACCAGTAATCCCCTACCTACTCCTCCAACATACAAATAGACCCCCCCCCCCAGGGACAAATAGCTACAAGAAATGCAAAAAGACACAGAGGACTGGGTTAATAAAGGTAAAGAGAAAAGAATGAGCAAGGCAAAAATAAATAGGAAAAAGGGTCTAGGGGCTCATGCATATCTCTACATATGTACAGTCATGCAACATCATTCACTGGATGGAAGCAGAAAAAAGGATGTTAAGTAATAGAGAGTAAGGAGCAGAAGTGGAATAGCTCAACAGGAGTATCTAGTACACAGTAGAAAGGAGAGTGGGGAAAGATTACAGCAATCAAAGAGTTAATACAGAAATACAACATACCCGGGACTCAGGCAGACCTGGAAAAAGAATACAGAGAGGGGAGGAGGAGAAAGGAAAAGGCAGGGAAGGCAAACGGAGACAGGATAGTCATTCCTGTCAGTAACATGGACCAGTACTTCTCCACAAGGTCTCTATCCATCCTGGTTGAGATGGGTTTCTTGAGACAATGTAAGAATTGTCTCATGCTGTCTAACAATCATCTATTACTTAGACAGCATAACACAGTGTGTGAGAGATGAACATATATAAATGTCCTTGGAAGCAAAAATCTCACACACACTAAACTCAGACAACAAACTCGTCAGCAGTACACCACACATCACAACTCTCCAAGGTAATCATAATACACATAATCCATCATATACTGAAGTTCTAAAGATTAACTTGCCTAAATGTCAAAGACCTCAAAAACACAACACAGGCACAAAGCACAGTAAGTAAATTAAGCCTACATCCTCACATAGCACAAGGAGTTCCAAAGTCACAGATTCCGAGCCCTTAAGGAAGGCATTGACCCAACCATTCTTTTATACGTAACTCCACTGTACGACATACAAAAGTGCCTCTTACCAGGATGAGCAAGGAATGAGTGATGGTTAGTTGCTTGTTTGGTGGGAGGATTCCTCAGATCACATATGCACTCAAGTCCTTGAACAACAAGTACCAGTATGACTCTGTCATGGTCATGCTGGTGTCAATGACTTGATGGAGCTCTCAGACTATGTGTCTAAGACAGGTATGAGCCTAGCACTGAGCAGCATTTTACCTTCACCAAGGATCATAACACGATATAAGCAAAAAAATAATTGACTTCAATAATTGACTTAGTTTTTGGTGTCATTCAAAGGGGGTCCAATTTTTGTCAGCCTGGACAGGTATGATTGACAGACTATGCTTCTTTGCCAGAAATGGCCTGCATCTGTCCCCTCTAGGGTTTTGATTATTGGGCAAAAACATTGTTCACCTCCATAGTGCATTTTTTAGGCAATGTCAGCCTGATAAACCTGCCAACATAACAAAACAAGCAAAGGAGAATATGAAAGTGTAACTGATCAATGCTAGACCCTAAACAAGAAACTCCACTCCCTACAAACCTTTTTCACCCTGGGGGACACTGATGCCTGTGTAGGGACTGAGACATGGTTTAAAATAGTGAACAGCCCTCCGGATGTGCATTGCTATAATGCCTTCCACACATTTAGACCACCTACTTTGCAGGAGGGGGAAAAAGGTAGAGGTATTTCATACTTGGGAGTTATATTTGTGTCCTCCCATTGTTCCCTTGTAAATTGCTTATCCAGTATCTCTTCCCAGTCTTTTCTAACCTCCTCTGATTCTTATAGCTATCATGCAATATTTTACATGACCTAAACATTATCCTAGGTCTCACACTGAGAAGTTGTATATATAACCAATTAAATTATCAGTTTCTGTTTTGGGAGCTTTTTTGAACATAATGCCCTGTTGTAGTGATCTTTTTGTCCAGTATGGTTTTATAGACCTATATTAAAGTATTTAGCTTCCCAGGGGTCTACTTATAAATTATATTTAATAAAGCTGAACAGCTACAGAGGAGGTGAGCAAGGTAAGTGACCTGGCCTCAACTCCTTTAACTATGAAACATGACTGAGGATGCTGAACCTGTATTTTTTGTCTTATTGTAGAGATGGGCATGTTCTTATCTTCACCCTTGAGACCTGTTCAAAGCCCAAAACTAATCTGAATCCCTTACTGCCCCAAATATCTCTGAAGATATCTTACTGAAAGTGCTAACCAGTACCTAAAATACTTCCTGTGTGGGACCTCACAATATATATGGTTGTTTAACTGATGTTGTTACACATGTCCTTGAAGATGCACTCCTCAGATCATTTCACTTAACTACTGGTTTTGTTGCTGATGTGTGGTGCACTGCAGTGGTGAAACCTCTCCATAAGGGTGACCTTACAACTGACCTGGGTAATTACAGACTTATAAGCCTCATTTACAGAGATATGGAGCATATTATAGCTGACCTCATTAACTATTGTATAAAGAATATTTTTATACTTTACCACCAACAATTTGGCTTTGAGAAGGGAAGATCTTATCTATTTAATCTGGTAAGCTTCTTCAAAAAGCTTATGGAGGCTGTATATGTTGGCCATATAGCATATGCAATGTATCTTGTCCTGGCTAAGGCCTTGAACAACATCCCATATTGCTGGCATAATACAAAAGCTAAATGCTTTAAATATCAACCCATATGTGGTAAGATGGACAGAAATTTGGCTGCAAAACATAATGCAAACAGTGAGAGTTGCAGGGGCCTCATAAGAAGGTATGAAAGTAACAAATGGTAGTCCCTAGGGGTCAGAGTTGGAACCTCTCCTTCATGTTATTTACTTCTTAGCTCTCTAAGCAGAGAGCCAAGACTTCTGACATTCAAATCCTCCAGAATGAGCTCTCTGAAGTAAACTCTTACAATGCTAAAAATGGGCTCAATCTAAATGCTGGAAAGTGTAACGTCATCACTTTTGGTAGATGACCCCTTCCCTAATCATATTGCATCGACAGCACTTTATATTTTGGTTGATAACACCCTGTCTTTTCACCATCATGTGATGATGGTTCTCAGGAAATTATTTTAGTGAGTCAAGTTAATTGCCAAAGGACTGCCATCAAGGTCTAAAGAGGTAAAGACTACCTTATATTCAGCATTAAATAAACCAGTAAACCCCTCATTGGTAAGATCAGACCATAAACAAATTTCCCTGGACATCCATATCCTGTCCCCACCCCCAGCCAAGGAAATCACTGTAAAGATTTTCTCAAAAGCCAACTTTGCACTTCTCAAGACTGAGGTGGAATCCTTCAAAGCCCCTAGGCCAGAGGATAATACAGCCCAATCCGCAGAATCCTTTACAAATGCATTCTATGAGCACCTGCAGGAATGCATGGATCGTGCTATCCCAAATAAAACCAAGACTCACTCCTTCAAAAACAGGACGGTCTGGTGGACCCCGGCCATAAATAAACTATACAACAGAAGGAGGAAGCTACTACATGACAGAGCAAAATCCCAAAAAGGGAAGGCATCTCTGATCAGTATTAGCAAGAAACTTCGATCCCTCATAAAATCATCAAAGGCCAGTTTCGAAAGAAAAATTGCCCTAGACACTAAAGATAATCACAAGGCCTTCTTTAGTTATGTCAGGAACATGGGCGGAAACTCCCAGATATGCTCTGAATTGTTGCATAATGGTACAAAATATACCAAACCTACAGACATAGCCAACATCCTGGCAGACAGATTCAGCACAAATTTCTCCCCCCTTCCCCCCCAAAGGAGCAAATGCCTATCCTAACTGAATGTAACCTCCCTGACATCACAGATGCACAGGTGAAAGCTGCCCTCTCCAAAGCAAAAAACACAGCATCTATGGGACCGGACGGTGTCCCAGGCTGTGTCTTACATGAGCTCCAAGAAGAACTGAACCCTCACATTAAGTCACTGTTCAAACATAGCCTTACTACAGGATATGTCCCCAAAGAATGGAGTACAGCAACAGTGGTCCCACTCCACAAAGGTGGTGCCACAACGGACCCTGGAAACTATTGCCCCATAAGCCTGACTAGTCTGGTCTGTAAAGCTATGATGTGTATTATCATGGAACTCATAAACAAAGACATTGGGAGCCTCCAGACACTGGACCCTACCCAATTCGGCTTTGTTAAGGGCAGATCTTGCCTCTTAAACCTAGTTGATTTCTTTGAAACAGTTACCAAAGCCATAGATGAGGGCAAGGTAATCCACACAGCCTACCTGGACCTCGCAAAAGCCGACACAATACCACACTCGGGCATCATAAATAAGCTTACCAGCTTAAATATCAACCCCTATATCACAAGATGGGTTGCAAACTGGCTCAGAGATAGAACCCACATGGTCAGAATCGCAGGTGCCATACCCGAATCCAAACCAGTTACAAGTGGCGTCCCACAGGGCTCAGTTCTGGGACCTCTCTTGTTCGGTATATACTTCTCTGAGGTTCAGGCTAACACGGGGGGGATTATGGCTGACAAAGTTCGCAGATGATTGCAAACTGGGGGCCATAATCGAATCTCCAGCTGACACAAGCATCCTCCAAAAGGGTCTCACAGAGACGGATGCTTGGTGCCAGAGCCACGGCCTCAAGATAAATGCTAAAAAGTGCATAGTCATCCCCTTTGGGGAAAACAAGGTGCCCACAAATTACCACATAGGTGGTAATCCATTAAGTATGGAAGAAGTGATTAGAGATTTGGGGACCAATGTAGATAGTAACCTCTCCTTTGATAATCACGTTGCCAAAGTGGTTAGAAAGACCTTCTATATAGCCCACCTTATCATGAAAGGGTTCACATCTAGATCAAGAGAAGTCATTGTGCCCCTCTACTCGTCACTCATCAGGCCCATAATTGAATACAATGCCCCTTCTGGGATGTACCTTACCCGACACCTGCAGCAACTGGAGAGACCCCAAAACTACCTCACCAAGAGGATCATGGGCTACAAACAGATGTCCTATGCAGCTCGACTAAAGAAACTCCAGCTCTACTCAGTTGCTTACCGCCTACTCAGAGGCGATCTATGCCTGACGTACAAAGCCATGTCAAACCCAGAATTAATGGACATGCTCCACCTCAAAAAAATCCAAGTCCCTTAGAGCTACACACTCCAGGGACCTAAACCTCAGCACAAAAATAAATAGGACATGCTGGAGGGATAGATTCATTTCCCAGAGGCTCCCCTCACTCTGGAATAGAATCCCAATTCATGTTAGACATAGCCCCTCGCTGACCCTCTTCAAGCGAAATCTGGACGCGTGGATAGGAAATCGCAAATTCACCCCTGGGATCTCTTCTGTGTCCCTGCTAGACAGAGGCACAGTAAACTAATCTTAAAAGGGTTCCTTCTGTGACCTACTTTACAGAGGCACAGTAGGCTAATCTAATAGGGAGGCGGAAGCCAAATACACTCTGGCTAGGCTTATCAATGCCCTAGGGCAGATAGCCTAGTATCTACCTATGAACCTATGAGTTATCAAGTACAACACTCCCTTTGGTAAATACCTCATTGAACATGTCAAACAATTAGAAGGACCAGCAAGATCACAGGCCTAAAGTACCTTACCAAGAGAGGTTGGAAGCTCTGTTCCTTTATTCACTGTCTTGCAGTCTTTTGAGGGGGTGAGCTCTGTCTTGCTTACTGCACTATTACAGACCTTATTGCTCTGGATGGCTCGTTTCTCCACAAGTCCACACTTCCACCAATACTAGGACCAGAGACCTAAATCTTCAACAGATAAATAAAACCTGTTGGAGGGACAGGGTGGATTATAACCTAGTGCCTCCCAAACCACTGGAATCAACTTCCCCTGCATGTTAAGCAGTGCAACTCACTATCTTCCTTTAAAGTTCAACTAGATGACTGAATGTGTACCCACAAATTTACTCAGATATTGACTGGTATGGCCCTCCTTGAAAAAAGAGTTGAGGCAGGGAAGGGTGCTAGCAAGGCATGGATGGTCATGAGACTCACTGGCCTTGGAATATGTATGAATCTGTGAATCTTGGTATGAATCTACATCCAGAAGAGAGTCACACAAGGCTGGTAAAGCAGCATGATGCAATAGACCTTCTTCATGTTCAAATAACCATTGGAAAAGTCCCATACCATATATTAGCTAGCTACAGAACTCCCTCTATGACAAAAGAAAGCCACAACTCCTATCTACAGGAACTAGAATCACTCCATATCAAATCCACTACCATTTTCCTAGGTGATCTAAACGATCCAACTACAAATTGAGAAACCTGCAGCACCACTAGTGCACAAGCACAGAGATTCCTGGACTTTGTCAATAGAAATGCCCTGGAACATTTAGTTAGAGCAGCCATTAGGGGAATAACATCTTGGATCTTGTCTTTACTAATCTGGCAGCATCTTGCACCATCCCTTGCATATCTTTGTCACTTCTTAGATCTGACCATAAAGCAGTCTCATTTTAATAAGACTAAAACCAGAGATTTCTTCCACACAATGTACCTTCAGAATTTTTTAAGACAAATTACCTACACCTAGATGGCAAGCTTCATATCCCCACCATACCCAGTTAACACCATTGATTACACAGAAATGTACACTACCACACGATACCAGCATGTAAACACTAGGAACAAGTGCAGAGCAGATCCCAGAAACAAACCCACATGGTGGAACCATAATAAAAGGAAAAACATTTTGACCACAAATGAGAAGAGTAATTCCCAGAATGTTAAACTCTGTGTCTCTGAAATAAGCAAGCAACTTAGGAGCTTAATAAAATCCACCAAAGCTAAGTTTGAGGCTAAAATAGCTACCCAAGTGAAAAACAGTCAAAAGGCATATTTTTTAGTTATGTTTGTAATCACAAAAGCACAATAAAACAATGCGCTGAGCTGATTGTGAGCAACGTTACCTACACTGAGGCTGAAAATATAGTCAACCTACTGGGCAATAAATTTAGCTCTAACTTTCCCCTCCATCTGTCCTTCAAGATATACCTGAACCTGGCTTGCCTCCAGGTATCAGAGAAGACCAAATCCTAAAAGTGCTATCAAAAGCTAAAAATACTGCATTGATGGGTCTTGACTATATCCCTGGATGCATCTTAAATATCATGAAGCAAAATTTAGTCATACCCCTAACAACACTGTTCAATTCCAATCTCCATACAGGTTTTGTACTAAGCAAATGGAGAACAACTACAGTCATTCCCCTGCATAAGGGTGGACCTTCCACAGATCCAGGGAATTACATATCCATAATTCTGACCAGCCTCATATGCAAAGCTATTGAAAGACTTATCATGATTCACAGATAAGATGCAGATAATCAAGACAAGGGGAGTTACCTCCACAAAGAGACCAGTCACAAATGAAGTTCCCCAGGGTTCTGTGCTGGGACCTTTCCTGTTTGACATCTACTTTTCTGAAGTTAAAAGCCAATACCAAAGAGCTCTGGTTGACTGTTTGGAGATGACAATTTAACACACTTACATCTGTGTTAAACACTTACTCACCAGATATATCATATCCCCCAACATCTTCTGGAATGTGTCCATGATTGGCAGCATCTGGTTCCACTATTATATGCTCCTGCCAATCTTCACCTGCACAACCCTCTTAACAACGTTTATAAAGGTGCTCTGGTGTTTTCTATTAGGCTAGCTCAGGGCATCTGTTTTAGCATGTGCCAGCAGGACATGGCTAAGCAAAGCTGCCTGTACTTCAGAGCAGGCCAGTGCAGGGACTCATGTACCCTCTGTTTATCTTTGACTTGTCTAGCTTTGCTATGCTGCCAGAGCATCATGTACCATGGCCAATTGACAGCAAGACCTGCTGAACTGCATGCTGTGGTGTGTGCTATTCTCCTTCACCTTCTACCAGCACCAAACAATAGCTGACATATCTTTCTTGATCCCTGTGACAAGTATAAATTTGTGGAACATGCCTAAAGGCTCAGGCATTTCCTATAAGAAGTCCCAGTGGAAGTAAACAATGACTGCCCACCAGTGATAAATAATTGTGAAAGTTGAGGCAAACTATAGGCCTAGCACTGTTCAATTAAATTACTCCTATAAAACACAGAGGGATACAGCTGTACCTATTGGACAGTACTGTATGCATAGTACCCACTGGCAGCAAGTGTTCTCCTTACTAAAACAAGCCCAGTATACATGCTTCATATGTGTCTTTTCTCAATTTCAGCATACCTTATACCTTTGTTCTCTATTTATATGTATATAGGAGGATAAAAATATATAATATGCAATGTTTCCTGCTATATTCATTCCAGAGTACAATTCTTGCTGTCTGATCAATACCAAAATGAGGTCATCTCAGCTTATGTCAAATACCAAGTTCACGTCCTTTTATGGCAATATTTTTCCACTTAGCCTCCTCTTTTATTTGACACAGTCCTGTTTTCCCATTTACTAGTTCATTTACCAGGGCTCAGATTATCAGAATATTATCATTAATAACACTGTATGCACTGCCATCATGTAGTCAGACTTACCATCCGTCTGTACTGTTTGTACACTGTCTTCCACTTGTATGAAGTACTGCTTCTTCTATAGAGGCGTGCTTTACATACTGTCATTGGTGGCCATTTCCATTTTATAGTCACTGCTATAGCACTTATATGTGCTCAGTAGTCCCTGTGCTCCCATTGAAGACTGTCGTTTTGCATGCTGAATATATATGATTTCTTAGCAATATGTCATGAATTACATTGCGTATTGTGTGCACAGTGTGACATCTTTGTATTAATGGTCATGTCCTGATATAGCTGTTTCCTCAACTGTATCACTGCACATCAGAGTTTGCGGTTCCATGTCTTAGTCCTTACCAACAGCCTATCATTGTGTTCCTCACAATTTTAAATGAGTAGCATGAGTAGCACAATTTTAAATTTTGTAGCCCTCAATAACTATTGCCCCATCACACTCCTATTAAAACTTTCAAAAAATATTTTAAAAACAAATTCATCATTTATTCCGTTAATACATGGTCATCTCAAACGTATATCCGGCACACAATATGACTTCAGACCAAAGTATGATACTTACACTACTAGTGTATTCACATACCCACAAACAATAAAATAAAATAAAATAAAATAACAAAACTTTTTCAGAATGTATCAAATACTTTTTAACTTTATTAACTCCATAGAGTATATTACATTCACCTACAGTCCTTATGCATGGTGCACCATATTTCTTCAGCGGTTGCCTACTTTATTTCCCATCTTATCTGTATTTTCCCCCTCCCCTCGGTTTACCTTTGGGGTGAACCTCTTCTTCCTCTTGGAATGGTTTTCACTCTTGTGGTATTTTAATCCTCTTTCCATTGCTTTTTCATTTTTCCCTCCCATTCTTTCCTCGTTTTAGTCAGTTTTTGCCATCTCCTCTCCATATCCAGTATACCCTTGCATAATTTATGCTCCAGTTGTCTCCATACAGTTTTTACTGATACATATGGTGCATGTGTATGCCCTTAAACTTGGTTTTTCATGTCCTGACCTGTCAACTTTTCTCTGTCTGGCATTGTTAACTTCATCCCAAAATTGTTACAAATGGTTCTAAATTTACTGCTTGTACTGTATTATTTATATTGCTTACTGGAATTTTGAATAATAATAATAATAATAATTAACTACAATTCCACTTCCTGCCTATTGCCACAACCACCTTACTAATCTGTCAATCTTGTCAACACCACTTCATCTATACCACTGTCTCTCTACCTACTCTATCTGACCATATTTTATTCCAACATGTATTATTTTCTAATATCTTCTACACTACTCCTTATTCTCTCTATGTCCACCTCTTACCACTCCAGTCTCTCTGACCCACTCCTATGTTCACCAGCTTCTAACTCATACAACATATGTCCAACTACTTCATCTTTTACTATCTCCTCTAATCTCTTTACTACCTCTATCTCAAGTCTATATAAACTATCCATAATACAGGTTTTTAAACCTTCCCACAAAGCTAAGTCAAAACTATACAAACTCCGTCTAACATCTACTACACACTCTCTCCTCACTAAAAACCTACTTTGTTCTGGAGATATCCATCCCAACCCTGGCCCCTCTTCTCTCCCCAAAACTACCTGTACACTGCCCCCATTTTACTCCTTTAACAGTCACCAACCTCAGTCACAACAATCGTCTCCATCCAAATACTTAACTATTTACTCATTGAATATTCAGAGTCTAGCAAATAAAGTCACTGAGCTGCACTCATGGATAGCTCTCAATACCCCTCACATCCTCTCCCTATCTGAAACCTGGCTCAAGCCACACATCTCAAATAGTGAAATACTCCCACCAGGTTATAATATCTTCCGATCTGATAGACCTGTAAAAAAAGGTGGTGGTGTGGCCATCCTCTACTCAAACATTCTTAACCTCTCACCAGACCCTTCCCCAATTCCTGACTTCCTCCCAGCTGAACTCATCATCCTTAACTGCCATCTGAATCCCCACAAAAAACTTGCAATTGCCTCTATCTACCTTCCCTCTGGTAACAATCTGCCCATTCTTGAAAACATTCTATCCTGGTTCTCACACAACATACAATATGAGACACTTTTCCTTGGTGATGTCAACATTGATTGGTCCAAACTCACAACTGACTCCCCCCAACTCAGTATCCACCTACACGGCTTCCACCAACTTATAACATCTTCCACTCGCTTCCATAAAAATTCCTCTTCCAGCTCCATCATTGACTGGATCCTTACCAATTCCCCCCACCAATACCACAATCCCACCACCTTACCTGACCCCCCTCAGTGATCATCTCCCTACCACCATCTTAAGACACTACTCCCATATTCCTAAACCCCACCTTATCAAAGACCGTCGAAAACTATCGACTTTCAATTCATCCCAATTTAACTCCATTCTCCACAACATAGACTGGTCCATTCGAAAACACCTCCCCCTAAACGATGCTGTAAGCAATTTCAATAGCATCTTCATGAATACTCTAAACTCCTTAGCTCCCTCTAGGAAGATCAGAGTAAAATCAAACCAGGCTCCCTGGCTGTCCAAAGAGACTAGGTCCCTCATGAAACAAAGAGATCATGCTTGGAAAACCTGGATTAAAACTAAACAACCACCTTTTCTTCAAAAATCCAGGCAACTGAGAAACCTTGCAAAAAAAATACAACTAATGACAAAAAGTTATACTATAGCTGTGCGCAGCTTAACAACAAATACAATCCTCAAAACTTTTGGTCAACTCTCAATAACATCCTCTATCCTGGAAAGCCCTATAATCCCTCCCCATACCCTAACTCTTCCTCTCAGGAAACAGCTATCCTCCTGAATAAACACTTTATCTCTTCCATCCAAAATCTGGCAACCTCTAAGCCAAACTCTAGTTCAACACCCACCTCTCCAAGTCCCACTAACACAACTTTGTTTTCTTTTGAGCCAGTTCCCATTACTTACATCAAATCTCTACTACTCAAGCTAAAACCTTGCTCTCCTTCCACTGACAATCTATCTCCTACATTCCTCAAACTTGCTGCTGACTCAATTGCCTATCCTGTATCTATACTAATTAATCAATCTATTCTGGAATCAACTGTCCCCACCCTTTGGAAATCTTTCTTCACTATCCTCTTCATAAAGGTGGAAACTCCACTGACCCCTCAAACTACCGACCCATTGCCATTCTGTCCCCTCTGCAGATATTGAAAATGTATTCCTCACAGCTTCTCAATCACCTCATCACACACCACTTACTTACCCTACCCAACATGGATTTTGTCCTCACCACAGCACCACCACTGCCCTCCTCTCCTTCACTCCTTATCATTGCAGAGGCCCTAGACAGCCATAAACTCATTTCCTGTCTCTTCCTAGATCTCTCCAAAGCCTTTGATACTGTCTCTCATCCTCTTCTACTATCCAAACTTCGCAAATCTCCACCTATCCCCTCTGCACTTGCCTGGTTTAATAGTTACCTATCTGGCAGGGAACAATCTGTCAAATGGAATCCTTACAACCTTCACCACACCTCACTGCATGGATCAGGCAATCCCAACAACTAAGACTCTCTGCATATTCAGTAATCTCCTCTCCATATTCAGTATACCCTTGCATAATTTATGCTCCAGTTGTCTTCCTACAGTTTTTACTGATGCATATGGCACAATGTGTATGCCCTTAAACTTGGTTTTTCATGTCCTGACCTGTCAACTTTTCTCTGTCTGGCATTGTTAACTTCATCCCAAAATTGTCACAAATGCTTCTAAATTTACTGCTTGTACTGTATTATTTATATTGCTTACTGGAATTTTGAATAATAATAATAATAATAACTACAGTTCCACTTCCTGCCTATTGCCACAACCACCTTACTAATCTGTCAATCTTGTCAACACCACTTCATCTATTCCACTGTCTCTCTACCTACTCTATCTGACCATATTTTATTCCAACATGTATTATTTTCAAATATCTTCTACACTACTCCTTATTCTCTCTATCTCCACCTCTTACCACTCCAATCTCTCTGACCCACTCCTATGTTCACCAGCTTCTCACTCATACAGCATATGTCCAACTATTTCATATTTTACTATCTCCCCTAATCTCTTTACTACCTCTATCTCAAGTCTATATAAACTATCCATAATACAGGTTTTTAAACCTTGCCACAAAGCTAAGTCAAAACTATACAAACTCCATCTAGCATCTACTAAACACTCTCTCCTCACTAAAAACCTACTTTGTTCTGGAGATATCTATCTCAACCCTGGCCCCTCTTCTCTCCCCAAAACTACCTCTACACTGCCCCCATTTTACCCCTTTAACAGTCACCAACCTCAGTCACAGCAATCATCTCCATCCAAATACTTAACTATTTACTCATTGAATATTCAGAGTCTAGGAAATAAAGTCACTGAGCTGCACTCATGGATAGCTCTCAATACCCCTCACATCCTCTCCCTATCTGAAACCTGGCTCAAGCCACACATCTCAAATAGTGAAATACTTGCACCAGGTTATAATATCTTCAGATCTGATAGACCTGTAAAAAAGGTGATGCTGTGGCCATCCTCTACTCAAACATTCTTAACCTCTCACCATACCCTTCCCCAATTCCTGACTTACTCCCAGCTGAAATCATCATCCTTAACTGCCATCTGAATCCCCACAAAAAACTTGCAATTGCCTCTATCTACCTTCCTCCTGGTAAAAATCTGACCATTCTTGAAAACATCCTATCCTGGTTCTCACACAACATACCATATGAGACACTTATCCTTGGTGATGTCAACGTTGATTGGTCCAAACTCACAACTGACTCCCCCCAACTCAGTATCCACCTACACGGCTTCCACCAACTTATAAAATCTTCCACTCGCTTCCATAAAAATTCCTCTTCCAGCTCCATCATAGACTGGATCCTTACCAATTCCCCCCACCAATACCACAATCCCACCACCTTACCTGACTCCCTCAGTGATCATCTCCCTATCACCATCTTAAGACACTACTCCCATATGCCTAAACCTCACCTTATCAAAGACCGTCAAAAACTATCGACTTTCAATTCATCCCAATTTAACTCCATTCTCCACAACATAGATTGGGCCATTCTAAAACACCTCCCCCTAAACGATGCTGTAAGCACTTTCAATAGCATCTTCATGAATACTCTAAACTCCTTAGCTCCCTCTAGGAAGATCAGAGTAAAATCAAACCATGCCCCCTGGCTGTCCAAAGAGACTAGGTCCCTCATGAAACAAAGAGATCATGCTTGGAAAACCTGGACTAAAACTAAACAACCACCTTTTCTTCAAAAATACAGGCAACTGAGAAACCTTGCAAAAAACATACAACTAATACAACTGAGCAGTATCCTACCTTCACCTAGAATGATGCCACAATACAGTGATAAGATGATCAGCTTTAATAATTGGCTTAAATTCTGGTGTCATTCAAAGGGGATCCAATGTCTGTCTGCCTGGGATGACATGCTGGACAAGCCACGCTGCTTCGCAAGGGACGGCTTGCACCTGTCACCCCTGGGCTTCCGGATATTGGCAAAGGCTCTTGCCACCCCCATAGTGCCTTTTTAGGCAAGGCTCAAATTCTAAACCTACCACCCTAGAACACCAAAAAGGAAAAAAACTAAGGGTAATGCTGCTCAACGCCAGAAGTCTCAATCTCAAGATGCACGCACTCGAGGCCCTTCTCAATATGGAGAACATCGATGTCTGTGCTGTGACAGAAACCTGGTTCAAGGCTCCTGAGAGCACCCCAGCACTAACAGGTTTCACCTCATATCATACGCCCGCCCCAAAATCCGGCCAACACCAAGAAAGGAGGGGGGGTGTCCATATTCATAAAGGACACCCACACCTCAAGGTTGGTGGCAACGCACGATGCATCTGAGACCATCCAGGTGCAATTAACCATAGGCAAGACTGCTCTGCAATTTGTAGCATGTTACAGGCCACCCTCTCAAACTCAGGAACCTCACATGGCCTTCCTGAAAACATTGGAGGATAAATGTATCTCCAAACACCATCATACTAGGTGACTTCAACTACCCTAATATAGACTGGGAACACTACTCAAGCCCAACACTCTAACCCAAAGATTCCTGGAGTTCATAAACTCAAATGCCATGGAACAACTAGTCACCATCCCCACAAGAGGTGAAAACATACTTGATCTCATCATCACCTAACATGGGATCAAAATGTTCAACACCGGAAGTATACCCCTCACTGGTGAGATCAGATCATAAACTAATCTCGCTGGAGGTCCTCATCCCGCCCCACCTGAAACAAAAAGACCACAGTGAAAAACTTCTCAAAAGCCGATTTCACACTTCTAAAACTAGTGTGGTCTCCTTTAAGGCCCGTGAGCCAGTGGTAAACATTACGCAAACCGCTGAATCACTTACAAATGCCTTCTACCAGCACCTACAGGACTGCATGGATCAGGCAATCCCAAACAAAACTAAGACTCTCTGTACCAAAGGCAAGCCCAGTCTGGTGGACCCCAGCCATAAACAAGCTCTACAACAAAAGGAGGAAGCTACTACAAGATAGAGCAAAATCCTTGAAAGGTAAGACACCTTGATCATTATAAGTAAAAACTAAGAGCTCTCATAAAATCATCCAAGGCAAATTTTGAGAGAAAATCGCCAAGGACTCTAAAGACAATCATAAGGCCTTCTTTAGCTATGTTAGAAACCTAGGAGGAAACTCCCAGATATGCTCAGAATTAGTTCAAAATGATGTGAAAATTACTGAACCTACACACATTGCTAACATACTGGCTGACAGTTTCAGTGCAAACTTCTCCCTCCCCCAAAAAGGAGAGATATCTATTCCAGAGGATTGTAGCCCCCAAACATCTCCAACGCCCAGGTGAGAACTGCCCTCACTAAGGCAAAACACAGCATCCATGGGACCGGATGGTGTCCCCGGCTGTGTGCTTCATGAACTCAACGAGGAATTAAACCCACAGTTAGGACAGCTGTTTAATCTTAGCCTCACCTCAGGATACGCACTCCAAGGAGTGGCGACGCACTGTGGTCCCACTTCATAAGGCGGTGCCTCCACAGACCCTGGAAATTACCGCCCCATTAGCTTGACAAGCCTTATCTGCAAAGCCATGGAGAGGATCATAATGGAACTCATAAATAAAGACATAGGAACTTGCAGACTTTGGATCCAACCCAGTTTGGCTTTGTCAAAGGCAGATCCTGCCTCTTAAACTTGGTTGACTTTTTCGAGACAGTCACCAAGGCCATTGATGAGGGAAAGGCAGTCCATACAGCCTACCTCGACCTGGCAAAGGCCTTCGACACAATACCCCACTCAGGTATCATCAAAAACTCATCAGCTTGAATGTAAACCCATACATCACAAGATGGGTTGCAAACTGGCTAAGCGACAGAACCCACAGGGTCAGAGTTGCTGGAGCCATGTCAGACTCAAAGCCTGTCACAAGTGGTGTCCCACAGGGCTCAGTCCTGGGTCCACTCTTGTTCGGCATCTACTTTTCTGAAGTACAAGCAAACACAGGAGGGTTATGGCTGACAAAGTTTGCAGATGACTGCAAACTGGCGCCATAGTCGAAAACACATCTGACACAGATATCCTCCAGAAGGGCCTCACAGAAACGGATAACTGGTGCCAGAGCCATGGCCTGAAGTTAAACGCCAAAAATGCATAGTCATACCCTTCGGGAAAAACAAGGTTACCCCTAGCTACCATATAGGTGACAATCCACTGAGCACAGAAAAAGTCATCAGGGATCTGGGGACCCAAGTTGACAGTAGTCTTCGCTTGACACTCATGTTGCTAAAGTAGTTAGGAAAACCTTCTATATCGCCCACCTGATCATGAAGGGATTCACATCTAGATCAAGGGAGGTCATCGTCCCCTGTACTCATCACTCATTAGACCTATGATTGAGTACAATGCCCCGTTGGAATGTATCTGACCAGACACCTGATGCAGCTTGAAAGGCCCCAAAGTTCCTCACCAAAAGGATAAAGGGTCTCAAAAATATGTCTTATGCTGCCCGACTGAAAGAACTCCAGCTTTATTCAGTCTCATACCGCTTGCTCAGAGGTGACCTGTGCCTGACATATAAGGCCATGTCAAACCCAGATTTGATGAATATGCTTCACCTCAAAAATCTAGATCCCTCAGAACCACAAGGGGAGACTTAAACCTTGACACGGTTATAAATAGAACGTGCTGGAGGGACAGATTCATCACCCAGAGACTCCTATGCTGTGGAACAAAATCCCGCACATGTGAGGCAGAGCACCTCTGGCCTTGTTCAAGAGGAATCTTGACCAATGGATGGGAGATCGCAGATATACCCCAGGGATTACTTCAGTGTCACTGCTTGACAGAGGCACAGAAAAATGATAGGCATAGTTTTTATTCAAACTAAAGGGGTGGCGAAAGCCACATAACTATGGGCTAGGCTTATAAATGCCCTTGGGCAGATAGCCTAGTATGAACCTATGAACCTATGAACCTATAATGACAAAAAGTTATACTATAGCTCTGCTCAACTTAACAACAAATCCAATCCTCAAAACTTTTGGTCAACTCTCAACAACATCCCCTATCCTGGAAAGCCCTATAATCCTTCCCCATATCCTAACTCTTCCTCTCAGGAAACATCTACCCTCCTGAATAAACACTTTATCTCTTCCATCCAAAATCTGGCAATCTCTAAGCCAAACTCTAGTTCGACACCCACCTCTCCAAGTCCCACTAACACAACTTTGTTTTCTTTTGAGCCAGTTCCCATTACTTACATCAAATCTCTACTACTCAAGCTAAAACCTTGCTCTCCTTCCACTGACAATCTATCTCCTACATTCCTCAAACTTGCTGCTGACTCAATTGCCTATCCTGTATCTATACTAATTAATCAATCTATTCTGGAATCAACTGTCCCCACTCTTTGGAAATCTTTCTTCACTATCCCTCTTCATAAAGGTGGAAACTCCACTGACCCCTCAAACTACCGACCCATTGCCATTCTGCCCCCCCTCTCCAAGATATTAGAAAAATGTATTCACTCACAGCTTCTCAATCACCTCATCACTCACCACTTACTTACCCCTACCCAACATGGATTTTGTCCTCACCACAGCATCACCACTGCCCACCTCTCCTTCACTCATATCATTGCAGAGGCCCTAGACAACAATAAACATGTTTCCTGTCTCTTCCTAGATCTCTCCAAAGCCTTCAATACTGTCTCTCATCCTCTTCTACTATCCAAACTCGCAAATCTCCACCTATCCCCCTCCGCACTTGCCTGGTTTAATAGTTACCTATCTGGCAGGGAACAATCTGTAAAATGGCTCTCATCCTCCTCACCTTTCCTTCCCATCTCCACTGGTGTTCCCCAAGGCTCCATCTTGGGACCCCTTCTGTTTAACATCTTCACCAATGATCTTTACACCTCATGCAAAGAATCCTCCCTTATTCAGTATGCCGACGACTCCACACTTATATCCATTTCAAATAACGTTCCTGAACTACACTCCCTGACCCAACAGGCCCTACTATCCACTGAACAATGGCTCTCTCACAACCTATTGATCCTAAATCCCAAAAAGACCAAACTCCTACTTTTCCTTCCCTGTTCTCTTTCTCATCACAAAACCTCCTTTTTTATTACATCTTCTAACAATACAAATATCCAGCCTGACACCAACACAAAACTCCTAGGGGCCATTATCGATGACAAACTCAAGTTCAACCTACACATGCTCCAATGCATAAAAAAATAAACAAACCAGAAACTAGGTCTGCTATATTGGAACAAAAAATTCCTAACCCCTGAATCTAGACTTACCCTGGGCCAGGCACTCCTCCTCCCCTCCCTCTTATACGCCGCCCCAGTTCTTACCAATATCCAGGCCTCCACTCTAAACAAACTGCAACAGACTTACCATAAAATAGCCAGATTTTCAGTCTTTGCTGAAAACGGGCTCCTGACCCAGACAGACACTACCTGGTTAACAAATGTCAATAAAATAATAAATATTTTCATAGGTTCATCGATTAGTACTAATCCAACTGCCCTTGCAGGCTATTTTAAGCCTAGCTAATTACTCCATTTGAGAATCAAACCCTGCACTTTGTGCCTGTAAGGTAAACACCTTAACCATTATGCAAGCCTTCCACTGGTGGTGGCGATCGTTTTAACTTTGGTACTCAGCAGTGTGATAATGTTCATTATGCTTAAAATAACCTATTGCCTTACCTATCGTATGGTCAATAATTATATATTACCTCTAAATGAGAATAAATGGGGTCACACTACAATATAATTTGAGGGTGCCCCCGTGCACGGGATAAAGTTTAGGAGCTGCCTCTGTACATTAGTAGTACAGGGGGGCAGTCCTGGAGTAAATTTTCTGTTTCCCATCCTTTGATCTAAGTTGCACTTGAAAATGGACAGGGGTGAACTTTGTTTTATATGGACAGGGAGTCTGTTCCACAATGAGATACAGCTGTCCCTCTAAGCCATTATGCTGATATTGCAGAAGAGGTTTAGATCCTAGGGTGAAAATTTGTGACATCATGTGTCTTGCTGATGTAGAGTAAATCCATATATAATGGGTCAGAAGATGCCTTGTATGTCAGACAGAGGTCACCTCTTAGCCTCAGCCTGTAGGATACTGAGTTTAGTGACAGAACTTTGAGTTGGTCCATGTAGGACATGTTGTTTAGGCCCTGTATCCTTTTAGCAAGTTATCTCTGTGGGTGCTCCAGTTGTTGCATGTGTCTGGACAGATGTATGCCAAAGGGGGCATTATATTTCATGACAGGCCTAATAAGGACTGAGTAAAATGGGACAATGACATCCCTAGATCTAGACATAATCCCTTTGTTTATATGCTGTGCAATATAGAAAGACTTTCTTATAACAATAGACACATTTATCAAAAGTTAGGTCACTGTCCACATAAGTTCCCAAATCCCAAACACCTGTGTCAACTCTTAGGGAAGTTTTGTCAATGTGGTAGTTCCATGAGGTAGATAACTTCCCAAAGGATACAATAATGCATTTTTGGCATTAGTTTCAGTTCATGATTTTGGCACCAGTTATTAATTTGGGAGCACACATTTCCTCATCACACTAGTGTATTCTGTCATGTGCTTTCATGGGTGGTAATTGACAAATATGAGGACAGCATTTTAAGGTCAATGGAGTGTGGAGCCACACTACATATGCAATATTCTGTTGTATTACATAGTCACATGAGGTGGCTGTATTATATGCAGTTTAACACCACTCTGTACTCTGGCAAGATAAGCCTACTTAAGACAAATGACAAATGGTCTGTACAAAATCATGCCTACTATTTATTAAGGCAGGAAATCTCCCTTTACTGTGTATATTCAACAGGCACAGTTCACTCAGCATTTATCTCTGAAATAAGTTTAGCTATTTGTAATTTAAAGGGATTTGATAAATATTTATTGAATAAAAATGAAATGAAAGCATAACTAAGTATTAATGAGGCAAAGCCCTGATGGTATACTTAAAAAGTATGGCTATTATTTTGAAAAGCACAATTTTAAATACAGCACATGGGTTCATAATCCTCAACCTCTTAGCTCAAGAGACCATGTCCCAAAATACGGGATAGTTTTTAAATATTGCCCTTATATAGTTAGAAAGATAACATTTTGCATTTGCATCCAAGGAGTATGAATGAATTAAAAGTTATAAAACAACTTAGGAGAGTACAAGAATTACAATTCTAGTGTTCCATGTGACAGTATAACATTGACAATGGGGTTTGATGGCAACTAAAAGCTACTTTTCCAGTTAATCTGCCTATTACCTTCTGGAAAAGCAACACCTCCTTCACAACCAACAGCTTATTTCTATGTAATTCTAGCCAGCATACTAATTGCCGTATGCCTTTGCTGTATCATTCTTGCCTCTGTCACTGCTTTTAAAACTACCACACTAAGAAGATGATAGTCCTATTTGTCCATTAAGCCTTTCTATCAATAATACTTTTTTTGCATCTATCTTGATCCTTCTATCTTGGGTTTTCAGTATTTCTCCTCTTTTTGTCATATATTACGTTCTTTGAAAGCACGCGTACACGTGGACTCTCTAGATTTCCTTCCATGGCTTAATTTGAAGACCCATCAACATTTTTGTTGCTTTCAGCTGTAGTACCGTTAGGTTAATGATGTTACAAACAACACCCCCCAACACACACACACACACACACACACACACACACACACACACACACACACACACACACACACACACGCACACACACACACACACACGACACACACACACACACACACACACACACACACACACAATAACCGAGATTGTGTCTTTCCCACTGCCTGTATAGAGGGATAACCTACAGGTGATGTCTAGTGCTACATATGACAATACTTTGCTTACCTTCTTTGCTGCTTAGCCAAACAGTTTGCCCGTCTTAAGACCGTATGAAAGGATTACCACTTATCTCCTTTTTACTTTTGATGTTGTTCTGCTTCTGTCCCAGATGGGTACTCCTCTATAATCTGTTTCTTCTCAGAGTCATTATGCTGCAGTTTTTGCACTGAATTTAAACTGTTATGTATTTAGATGGATCCATATATAATATACAATACCTGGACCATCGATTACCAGTAACTACAAAAATGGTCATATTTTAAGCTTTTATTCAGGAGAAATGCATCACTGTATCACTATGTTTGGCTTTGTTTAACCACCCCAGCTTGTAAATATACTATTTCTGAGGTCACTGCACTTATCAGAAATGGGTAAAAGTGATAATTTTCAAAGTCATGGCCACTGAAAGTTTCAGGCTTTATACATGTCAGCTATTCATTTTACACCATTCCTGTAATATTTTCAAAGCCCATTCTGCAAATTTTAAACCTTCTTATTTATCACTCATTTTCCATTATTTTGTATCATCATTAAAAAAATGCATACTCTTCCTTTCACATTTGAAAAGGACTGTTCTAGTTGTGACCTCTGTGGTACCCTATGAATAACCATCTTTTTACCTGAGAGAACTTGGCCTGCTATGACCATCTGTAAGAGACTTAGGGACACAGGTGGACAGTGGTCTCACCTTTGATGACCACATTACCACAACAGTCAGGAAATCCTTCTATGTGGCACACGTCATCACTAAGTGCTTTTCATCCAGAAAAAAGGAGGTCATTGTCCCACTGTACTCATCACTCATAAGACCCATTATAGAATACAATGGTATGTACATCTCAAGACATCTGCAACAACTGGAAAGGCCACAGAAATGTTTGGCATCTACTTCTCTGAAGTACAGGCGAACACTAAGGGACTCTGGCTAACAAAGTTTGCAGATGACTGCAAACTGGGAGCCACTATTGAATCCCCAAATGATGTGGATATTCTACAAAAGGGTTTTACAGAAACAGATGCCTGGTGCCAGAGCCATGGGCTCAAGCTTAATGCCAAGAAATGTATAGTTATTCCCTTTGGAAAAAAACATGTACCCATGAATTACCACATAGGTGGCAGGACACTAAACACTGAAAGTGTGATAAGAGACTTAGGGACACAGGTGGACAGTGGTCTCACTTTCGATAACCACATTGCCACAACAGTCAGGAAATCCTTCTATGTGGCACACCTCATCACTAAGGGCTTTTCATCCAGAAAAAATAAGGTCATTGGCCCACCTTACTCATCCCTCATTAGACCCACTATAGAGTATAATGCCCCGTTTGGTATGTACCTCACAAGACATCTGCAACAGCTGGAAAGGCCACAGAAATACCTCACTAAAAGAATCACAGGCCTAAAGCAGATGCCATATGCTGACCATCTAAAAAAACTCCAGCTATACTCTGTGATATATCGTCTACTCAGAGGCGATCTCTGCTTAACATACAATGCCATGTCAAACCCTGAGCTTTTGGACATGCTCCACTTAAAGAAATCCCAATCCCTCAGAGCCACATGCTCCAGGGATCTAAACCTTATCATCACAATGAACAAAACATGCTGGAGGGATAGGTTCCTGACCCAGGGACTCCCCATACTCTGGAATAGACTGTCCATACATGTCAAGCAGAGCACCTCATTGGCCCTCTTCAAAAGGAAACTTGATGATTGGATGGGAGATAGGAAATTCACCCCGGGGATCATGTCAGTTGCCCTGCTAGACAGGGGCCAGAGAAGTAAATATTGTGGGAAGAAATATCCAGGGAATTGTTATGGCTAGGCTTGCATATGCCTTAGGGCCGATAGCCTAGTGCCAACCTATGAACCTATAAATACCTCACTAAAAGAATCACAGGCCTAAAGCAGATGACCTATGCTGACCGTGTAAAAAAAACTCCACCTATATTCTGTCGCATATCGTCTACTCAGAGGTGATCTCTGCTTAACATACAAGGCCATGCCAAACCCAGAGCTGTTGGACATGCTACACTTAAAGAAATCCCAATCCCTCAGAGCCACATGCTCCAGAGATCTAAACCTTGTCATCACAATGAACAAAACATGCTGGAGTGATAGGTTCCTGACTCAGAGACTCCCCAGACTCTGGAATAGACTGTCCATACATGTCAAGCAGAGCGCCTCTTTGGCCCTCTTCAAAAGGAACCTTGATGATTGGATGGGATATAGGAAATTCCCCCCAGGGATCATGTCCATCGTCCTGCTAGACTGGGGTCCAGGGAAGTAAATATTGTAGGAAGAAATAGCCAGGGAATTGTTATGGCTAGGCTTGTATAGGCCCTAAGGCCGATAGCCTAGTACCAACCTATGAACGTATTATCTAGCCAATGTTATACCATTTCTACCACCCTAGGATCTCCCCCTAGTAAGGATGCCTTATTTCTTTACTAATGTTTTGTGCGGTTCTTTGTCAAATGTTTTATTAAAATGTGTGTGCACAACAGGCACAGTCCCAGTTTGGTTTACTACCTGGATTATCTAATCAAAGAACTCTGTCAGATTTCTGTATCATGTTCTTCCTAAGTGAAACTTCCTGCCTGAAACTCACTGTCCTTTTGGTTTCTAGATAATGTCAAAATTATAATTTCAGCATGGATTGCACAACTTTCCCTATAAGTGAAGTCAGACTGACAGGTCACTAGATTGTAGCCTTTTCCTTCATCTTTTTATTACTTTTTTAATTATGCTTTGTGATGCAAATTGTGAAACATTACTTGTTCTACTGTAATATGACTGAGTACAGGTAAATCAAGCAGAGACCCTAACACTATCAGATACTGGGCAGAGATGTGATTTCTAGACTTGCTAATTCAGCTGTGGAAGACAGGCCTGTTAACAGCTCTGCACAAGACAATCAAAGACTTATGAAGAGCTCTGGGGTGCCGCTTGTGTTCAGCTCTGAAGTGTTAATGAGCTCAGCTGGGTTATGATCTGCAGACCCATTGAAACAAAAATGCTGACCTGACCCAATAGGGTACACAGATGCAATATCTCTTGTTGTAGTAACAGGAAGTACAGGTAGATGGTGGAAAAATATTGTACCCTGAAGGACACGAGAACTTCTACTTGTAGGTGTTTGATTATCTACAGGAAGTTGGGGTATACAAGTGGTATTTTAGTGCCCAGGAAAATTACACATTCACATAACCTGGGAGCATGTGTGATCCATGCCCAATGTATGACTGCATGCATGGATAACCTGGAACATGTGTGCTCCGTGCACATTGTATGAGTACATTTTTATAGGTTCATAGGTTCATAATTTGGTACTAGGCTATCGGCCCTAGGGCCTATACAAGCCTTGCCATAACAATTCCCTGGCTATTACTTCCCACACTATTTACTTCCTTGGATCCCTGTCTAGCAGGGTGACTGATGTCATCCCCTTACTTACTTACTTACATGGATAACCTTGGAATATGTGTGATGCATGCCCCTTCTATCAATGTATGCTTACATGGATGACCTAGGAACATGTGTAATCCATGTCCAATGTGTGAGTGCATGCTTACATGGATAGTATGCTTGCATACAGGTACGATATTTGACAACAGGTGAACTAAGAACAATGTAGTGTAAGTACAGGGGGGGCCACATATGTTTCACTGTGTAGCTGGTGGGAGTGGGAGTACAGCTGAGTGCACAATGTGCTTGTGGAAAAGTAGTAACATACAGCACTGATTGTTTTCATGCTCATGTTCTTGGAATGGGAATAGGCTGAGCACAGTTAGAGACTGTATAGTCAGAGCATGCTCAGAGCAAGGGTGCCCTAGTACGCAGCCCAGTTTCTGTCCCTGTGTCTACAGCAGCACATCACCATGGATAATGTTGCTTGGCAATATACAATTTATGAAATATATTGTTTTGTTTGTGCTTTGTCCTTTGTGTAGGATCATAGGAAGTTACAAGGCTATCGACCCAGAGCTCATTTGAAGCCTAGCCATTTCATCCCAATGTAATACCCTAGATACTCTAGTCAGTACTCAGGATTGTATTTAGTAATGAGTGCCCATGTCCAGGAGGGTTGTGGGAGCTATCCCCAGTAAGAATTTATGGTGAATCATCCACTCTTCCAGGTTCCTTTTGAACAGTATCATAGAGGTACTCTGCTTCACATGAATTGGCAGCTTATTCCAAAGACACAGCAGTTGTTGGGAGACAAATCTTTGCCTCCAACATGTCCTATTCAAGTTGTAGGCCATATTCTGAAAAACTTGATCACTTCAAAACCCAGCTCCATTCTTATCTCTCCAATAACAAGAAATGCAATTGTACTCTACCTACCTAATCCTGCCTAGCACATGCATACATCCATACAAAATAAAGTATCTTTCCACCTTACCCAATATTAGATCAATCTTACCTTCTGTTCTCCTACAAATGTGACTTTAATACCCATCTCAGATGTTTTAAAACCTCGATACTGTGGTGATTCTGTACTACTGTTCTCTAATGTACAACCTGTAAATATGCATTGTATATTATACTATGTTGCTGTTTTACTTTACTTATGTTTACCTTTGTAACATGTACTACTTGTTTAACTATTATAATGTCTGCTTTGTTTTATGGAGCTTTTCTCCCCAGGCCTCCACTGAAAATGGGCTCCTTGAGCCCAGTGGACCTCTCCAGTCATCAAACTGGAAATAAATAAATAAATAAATAATTCTGATGTGCAGCAAATTCATTAGGTTTGGGTCTGAGATTGCTCTGTAAGCCAGGCATAAGTCTCCCCTAAGAAGTCTATATGATACTTTAGTATAGTGACAGGGACTTTAGTTGGTCTGTGTAAGGCACATGCTGGAGTCCCTTGAACTTCTTAGTTAGAAACCTCTGACGTCTCTCCGATTGCTGCAGGTGCTTTGTATGGTACATGCCAAAAGGGGTGTTATACTCAATTATGGGTCTGATTAGTGACAAGTATAGAGGCTTATAACTTCCTTTGCTATACAGGCAATGCCTTTGCTAATCAAGTGTGCTGTGTAGAAAGCCTTCCTTACTACAGTAGACACATGGTGGTCAAATTTAAGGTCGCAGTCTACTTGTGATCCCAGATTGCTTACCTCTTTGTTCTCAGTACCTTCTTATATGTGATTTCTAGGCTAATTACTCCATGTGGACTTTTTTAGCCTAGCTATGCTTCCCAAGAATCAAACCCTGTACCTTTTATCTGTGAGGTAAACACCTTAACCATTGTGACAGCCACCACTTTCTTAAGTACATAGGGGTATTGTTGTTAATTTGATAGTGTGAAGGGACATTGTTTTTACCGAAGGGAATGATGATGCATTTCTTTGCATTCAGTTTGAGACATTGACTAAGACACCAGCCGTTGGTGTGTAAAACCCTCCTGAAGTACACTGACATTATTTGGGGATTCAATAACTGTACCCAGTTTGCAGTCGTTCGCAAACTTGGTCAGCCACAGCCCCTTAGTTTTGGCCTGAACTTCTAAGAAGTATATACCAAACAGCAGGGGGACCAGCACTGACCCTTGTGGCACCCCACTGGTTACAGGTCTGCTGGTTGATATGGAGTAGAGGGTGTAACCGGTTTGTGAGCCAGTTGGCAACCCATCTTACAACAAAGGGGTTTACATTCATTTGCTAAGTTTATCGGTAATGCCTTTGTGTGGGAATGTGTCAAAGGCCTTTGCCAAGTCAAGGTATGCTGTGTGCAGAGATTTGCCCTCGGCAATGGCCCAGGTTTAACAGGCATGATCTGCCCTTGATGAAGCTGAATTGTGCCAGATCCAGGGTTTGGAGGTCACCTATGTCTTTATTTATGAGGTCCATGATGATACATTCCATGGTTTTACAGATGAGGCTGGTCAGACATATGGGTCTGTAATTCCCCGGGTCTGTTGCTAAGCCACCTTTGTGGAGGGGAATAAGTATTGCTATTCTCCATTCCCCAGGAACAAAGCCAGTGGTTAGGCTGTGATTGAATAGGGTACTTAATGGCGATGCTAGTTCATGTTATAGTTTGTTTAGAAGACAGTCTGGGATGCCATCTAGTCCCATAGAGGCTGTGTTTATTGCCTTAGACAAAGCTTTAATGACCTGCTCTTCAGCTATGTAGGGTGGGGGGTGGGAGAGTTGGGGGCAAGGTTTGTGATAAGTTTGGAGGGGATAAGGGAGTGAACTTTTCACCAAATCTGTCCGCTAGCAGGTTTGCTATCTCTGCAGAATCGGTGTGTGTGATACAGTTAGTCACTAGTTTGGCACATGCTTGGGTCCTACATTTTAGGCTACATATGTAGCTGTAAAAGGCCTTATGATATCCTTAGTTGTGATTGCTAAGTTTTTCTCAGTTACCCTTAGAGGATTTGACATGTTGTCTTATTTGCCTGTTGAGGCTGAGGAGGGTTATTTTCCATTGTTGGGGTCTCGCCTTAGTTTTCTTAGACAGCAACTTTTTGCATTTGTTGTAAAGTTTGTTGATGCTGGATGCCCACCAGGGTGGCTCTTTTTTTACTTGGGGCTCTGACTTTGATTCTGTCTGGAACAGCCAAGTCTATACACTTATACAAGTGATTGTACAGGCTTTAATGTAAGCTTTGGTGTAGTTGGGCTTGTAATGCATTTATACCTTCCCCTAGGAAGATATAGTTTGCTTTGGTGAAGTTGTTTAGTCTGACTTTGCCCTTTGTGAGACCTGGTGTTAGTGCCAGTTCAAAGGTGACTGATTTATGGTCAGATTTGACTAATGAAGGTCCGACAGTTGTGGTGGTGCATCTGTTTGTCATGTTAGTGAGGACCAGATCTAGTATGTTTGTCCCTCTTGTTGGAGTTTGAACAATTTGTTCCAGGGCATTTGCGTTAACAAAGTCAAATAACTTTTGGGCTAGTGAGTTAGGGCTAGAGTAGATTTCCCAGTTAATGGGATAATTGAAATCCCCCATGACCAGAATGTTTGGCAATATTTGGATTGACTCCAGTTTGGTCAAGTGGGCCTCATGCGCATCATGATCCATGGAGGGGGATTTATAACTAGCTATGACTTGAATGGGGGTCTTTCCCACAGTAATCTAAACTTGGATTAACTGCATGGAGTTGTCCAGTCTAATTAGTCAGGAGGTGAATTTATCTCTAATAGAGATAGAAACACCACCTCCTTTGGTTCTCTTGTTTGTTTTGTGGTCTGAAGGTGTGGAAGGCATTGTAGCCTTGCAAGTCCGGGGTACTCTTCGAGGCATTGAACCAGGTTTCTGTGACTGCACAGGCATCTACATCCTCCAATGATATAAGTGCTTTTAGGGTGTGCAGTTTTTGGTTTAAGCTCCTAGTGTTTAGCAGCATAACCCTTATTTTGTTATGGTTAGCAATTTTCATGTCAGCAATTTTATTTTTGAGATCTTGCTAAAAAAGGCACTCTGGAGGAGGCACAAGCCTTTCCCAGCAGCCGAAAGCCTAGTGGTGCCAGGCGCAAACCATCTCTGGGAAAGAAGAGAGGTTTGTCAATTATGTCATCCCAGGTTGACAGAAACTGGATCCCCTTTGAATGATACCAAAAACGAAGCAAATTATTGAAATATATATTTTTTTGTTTATACTATGGCATCATCCTAGGTGAGGGTATATGCTGCTCAAGGCTAGGCCATACCTGCCTGGGACACATACATGGATACCTTAATCATGTCTCTCATCATATAGTCCAGTGAGGTACGTCTCAGGTCATTCACTCCAACAAGAGCTATGACAGAGTCATAATGGTAATGAATCCTGACACTGGACAGGCAGCTGACAGTGACTTTCTACTTATCTAACCTGGTGAGTGGGACATCTGTGTGTCTCATTACAGAGTCTCTGATGACAAGAAAATTTGTTTTTTGAGTGTTATGCCTTAAGGGCTTGGTAGGTGAGACACTGGTGCTGTGGGAACTGAGCTAGTTGTAGCAGTCTTGTGTTTTGGAGGTCTCTGGCGTTTCAGTAAGTTTTTTAAGAGAACCTCTGTGTATGTTGATTTGTGTGTTGGATGCATACTATGTGTAAGAGTAGTGGTACTATGTGCATGAGTAGTGGTGGGTGAGTTGACAACCTCTTCAGTGTTACTGTTTTAGAAAATGTTTATTTATGTGTTTTTAAACAGTGTTGAATGCAGACACTTTGTAACCAAGGCAGTATAACAAATGTGGCTCACAGCTGTTTGCCTGGTGACATGAGCCCTGGAATCTGTCTAATTATATGTTGTCAGACAAGACAGTCTTCATTTGATTACTTGGTATAGCCATGTCGGTAGAAACATGCACTAATAGTACTCTGCAGTGTTATCAGGAGCACGGAACTGATGACTATGACAAAGGAAAGAGGAACTTGGGTGTTGTTGTAAATCAGCATCTTATCTCTGATCTGGTTTCATTTCGTAACTACTGAAAGACATTGATGTACAGCGTCTTATAACTACTATAAGACTGTAAATCAGCATCTTATAGTAGTTATGAAATGAAAACAGATTACAGATACTCCAGTTGCTGCTGGTAAAACTGCAGTTTATAAACTGAATCATAAGATTAAGTTACCTGAAGTGTATGGTAAATGCCAAACAGCTTGCATTATGACAACATATTTTGTCATTTAGTAACATATTAGCTAATCGGTAATTTATGGCAGCACAGTGGTGTAGCAGTTAGCATAACTGCCTCACGGCACTGGTTACACTTGGTTTACTGGTTCATTTTTTGCCTGGGATACCTTATATGTCCAGTCTGCATATCTTGTGACTTTTACCATGGTTTTCAATATACTTATGCATCCCAAACACATACTGATAAACTAACTGGCATTTCTGTAAATTGTCTGGGAGTGTTTAGAGTGAGTATGAGTGTGTGTGTGTGTGTGTGTGTGTGTGTGTGTGTGTGTGTGTGTGTGTGTGTGTGTGTGTGTGTGTGTGTGTGTGTCTTTACTGAGGGTATGATTGTGTGCACGCATGTGTGAATGTGTTTGTGTGTGCGCAAGTGTGTATGTGTGTGTTTGTGTGTGTGTGTGTGTGTGTGTGTGTGTGTGTGTGTGTGTGTGTGTGCATGTGTGTGTGTGTGTGTGTGTGTGTGTGTGTGTGTGTGTGTGTGTGTGTGTGTGCGTGCGTGTGTGTGTGTGTCTTTACTGAGGGTATGACTGTGTGCACGCATGTGTGAATGTGTTTGTGTGTCTGTGTGCGCGCGCGCAAGTGTGTACGTGTGTGTTTGTGCGCGCGTGTGTGTGTGTGTGTGTGCGTGTGTGTGCGTGTGTGTGCGTGCGTGTGCGTGCTTGTGTGTGTGTGTGTGTTTAGTGAGGGTATAACTGCATGCATGCATGTGTGAATGTGTGTGTGTGTGTGTGTGTGTGGGGGGGGGGTGTACACAAGTGGTGCATGTGTGTGAGTGTGTGTGTATCCATCTTGTCATGTACTGCTATCCTGTCCAGGACTGATTGCTTCTCTGCCTTACATCTGTTGTTTACTGGTTGGAGTTTGCCTTCTATATAACCCTGAATGAAATAAAATGGATATAAAAAACTGAATGAAATAATTGATGGAATGATGAATGAATGAGTTAATGAATAAATCTACTGCTTTAGTTTAGTGTGTATATTAATAAATACATATTGCAAATGGGATGATCATCTTTACACCACTGTTTAAGCAGTGTCCATTTCATTTGCAAGATAATCAACAATATTGCTGGACCTTTCAATAAGAAATGTTGGCAAAAGGCTCAGCACAGAAGACAGTTATACTGAGGCATTTTCATCTTTACAGTACAATGAAATGATATGGCAGGGGGTTCACTTTAACTAGAATTTAGTTAATGTTTTTCTCAGAGGATTGAATAGTTTGTCTTTCCATTTGTATATCTAACAGGCATGGCTGTATGTGTTCTTAACAAAAGAACTTCTTTCTGCTGATTGTGAGGGACAATGAGGATGTAATGTCCTTATATCTGACTGATCTCCTTTCACATAGTTTTCCTACGGAAACTCACTTTTAGTGTCTACTGTTTAAATCCACCTTTTCCTATAGTATTATGTGTGCAGTTTAGATAAAAAACTGAGGCGTGCATTTTGCCTCCTTATAATGTTGTAGGTATATCTCAGTCTTCTCATGATCATTGGAGGAATGTTTTGCTTTTTTTTGACCTCCTGGAGGAACATTGGTATTGGTATATTTTACTCTGGCATTTAATTATAGATTTTAGGAAGAACACTGTGAAATAAAATAACCTTTATGCCCCATAATTTTGGTAATTATAGCCTAGCTCAATACAACAATGGGATGGAGCCCTTAGCAGCCCCACCTGCTCTGTTCTACTACTCTCCAAACATGGTGGCTTCTCTTTGATCTTCAGGCTCTGTCTTCCTAACTTCTTCTTTCCTTGGCAGAGAAGGTCAGGGTGCAACCTGTTCAGGCACTGTAACAATGCCTGCATCTCTCACTACCTTGGCAAGTGAGTGCCAGGAATTTACCTTCTACTGGAAGACGTCATATGAATTCCTCAAAAGATATATCTAGTGCCACAGCTTCAGCAAGTAGAGAAATATTTTGTTTCTACTGTACTATGAATGAGCCCTTCCAGCTTCACCCTTTTCACAAGCCACAGCCACATGCCAGGTTGAAACCAGGAGGGAAATGGTAGCTGAGTCACATCATGGAAGCCAGGTGACACGTACTGAGAAGAAGCCCAGTGACAATGTGCAATGCATGATCACAGGCAGGCACACAGGGTGGTTGTCTTTGTATTTGCCAAATGTCCTCCCATCACATATGGTAGTGAGCCTATGCCAGCACATACACTGTACAATAACAGATCAACATGACAGTATCCAAAGCACTGATGTGCCATCTTGCCCTTATAGGCCACTTGCTTGGTTGCAAAATCCTGTGGGTGCATGGTTTGAGCAGAGCTGCCCAGACATGTAGAGATTATACCATGAATTACCATGCATGTGGGTAAGCAGCCATGGACCTTATAGCATAATGAAAAGCTGACATTGTGCTGTGCTTATTTGCAATTCAGAAACATTTCAAGGGAATTATTCCATTGGCATAACTGTTGTGCTACAAGCCCTGTAATAGTGAGATAAAAAGCTTTTGTCACAATTGTGCAGCTCATTGTGCTGTCTATACTACAATTGCAAAGCGAGCATATATTTTACCAGAGAATAGTAGTGTGCTCTACACAGTGAAAACAGTACTACAACAGCTGTGGAAACATACCTCGGGTCATCAGTAGATAGAAATACAGAAATGATGAATTTTTCTTATTGGGGAGGGAGTTGCTCAGCAGCAACCTACTGACAGTGCAAGGAGGATACAAAGGAGACTGTGAGCAGAGAGGACACAGGTTCATCCACCACTACCCACCCAATTGGCTGCTAAATGACAGAGATTGGTAGAGCAACTAAGATGTATGGCAACACAGGCAGGGATGTGATGGAAGGTGCACACTCTGTTACAGGGGTTCAGCTGTCATATACAGTGAAAGAGCTGGGTTGGGGTGACACACCTGCTAAATAGTTCAGGCTGCAGATGTGCTCCATAGGACAAATGGTGGTGTTGCCTGTGGGGACAGGTCCATACAGACAAATAACAGACAGCATGTTACACCACATTTCATCTCCAAGATGTCCCAAGTGGAATACTGTGGGGATATGACCTATGGGGAAAAAAAAACAGTGTAGCAATCACACTTGTGCCATGAGATGTTGTCTGGTACAATTGATGGGAGAAATATTTGTGCCCGGCAGCTGGTCATAGAGGTATGTCTTTATGTACAGGTACTTAAATGGGACTGAAAGTGTCCGTGGATTGAAATGTTCTTCGGAGCACCAACAGAGGAGTTAGTGCAGACTCTATGCACTCATGGAATGTGCACATTAAGCATCTACAAGGCTATGAGGGTCGCACTGGGCATAAATCAACAGATGTACAAATTAGTGAGCCAGCCACACACAGATGCTGTCAGTGCCATGATGGAGATGATTAGTGTCCTGCGTGGCATGTACCATGTGGCATGTATGATAACATACCCAAGGGCCTGAAATGTCTACATACACCTAGGGATCACAGTGAAAGGTGATACACCAACCTGCTGATGTAATTGGATGTTCACTTGGCAGCTATTGCTGCCTTCATGGGATCTCATGGCTTGGCCCATTATGTCTGTCACCATACCCATGGCTACCACTCTTCTATCTTCTCTGTGGGTAAACCCCACATGGCAGGTACCTTGAGAACACATGCTACAACTGCCTTACTTTCAACTACTAGTAGTGGGCTACATGACAGGGCTGCTGTCATAAGTATAGCCCCCATAGCAGTCCTCCACATCACATCACATGGCCAGCTAGTCATAGTCCTACATTTCCATTTATCCTTCATGTGAGTGTGGCAGTGCCATTCCACAAATGGGACATCCCTGTGGCTGAGGCTGTCTAATGTCTGCATCATTCCTAGGCTTAATTATACACAATTATATGTCCTTGTGGGAAATCACCCCCCACAAATTGCGGGTATAAGTTGGTTCTATGCTAGATGTGGAAATTGGGGGAATTGACAGGGTGGTGCACAGGTGCCATTGTATATAATACCCCGTGCATTGCTCACCACCTGGCAGTTGAAAGAGCAAAATTCCTTCCAAATTACATACTGGTACCAATGTGGACCAGGCAGGGCATTGATGGAGAAGTGGGTGCAGTCAATGGCCCCAAGAATCTCAGGGAAACATGTTATTTTATAGAATGACTGCATAGTGGTGTTGCTGTCCTCAGTGATCTGCAGGAAAACATCATATGCTCCCTCACATGCTGCAGCACGATATCAGGGAATTAGTGTAGTACTTGTGTCACAGATATCTGTGAACCACCTACTGTGTCTTCCAATGGCCACTGGAGGGTCCCAGCAGCAAGGAAGGTTGGTCGCTGCTACATTTGAGTTATGGTGGACAGGGATTTGTATTTCTGCATCCCATGAAATTCCATGTGAGGATAGTGCATGTCCACAAGCTCCTGTATACTGTCTTTGTCTACACAACAGCATTAAACTATGTCCTTGTCATGTAGATGACAGTAAGTCAGGATCTGTCTGTGAAGTGAAGGGAGATGTGAGAAACTGTTATCAACACTGGCTGTGAGGACAGTCCCTACCAAATGCTGTTGTGCTAATGTGGATGCTACTCCTAACATTTTATTTTTTATTTTACATTTGTTAACCGGGGGTGTCTGACTGAGCTGATCATAGTATAGTTGGTTTTTATGCTCACTGGGAAATAAAGGTATACAAACTTGCTGCAGAAATTGCACTAGGTAACATAATAGGTAAAATCACAGAACCTTTATTGTCCAAATACAAAATATTGGAAAAATATGTAGAAAAACTATAAAAAAAACTGTGGAAAAAACTTTACTGACTAAGTGCTTTCGCCCTCCTGGGCATCTTCAGAGTCAGTTAACTTCATTGAGAACAAACTTTAAATACACATATCAATTAGTACATGATTAGACAGAACTAATAAAACAGGCAAATAATTAATTGGTTAACCCCTTAAATGCTTGTTAACCCAGCCTTAAACTTCTGAAAAAAACACTATTTCTTGTGTGTTAAAGTCACAATATGATTAAACTAAAAAAATGAATGAATAAAGTAAAATAAAATGAAATGAAAAACAACATATATTGTTAATGAAACTGGTTAAAACAAAAACTCATGTCTGTTACAACGTGTATATATATATATATATATATATATATATATATATATATATATATATATATATATATATATATACCATTGTTGTGTATCAAATACAGACTGCCTTGTGTCTTAAAATGCATGCTAGAGACAAAGTATCACTGATACCTGGGGCATCACTAGCATCCAGTCTCAGCTGCCAAAAGCATTCCCTTACCTCCAAAACAGTTTTATAGTCTCCCCCAAACTCCTTGGTGTAAAGCCTATCAATGACAAAAAATATAAACTTTTTAAAATTTGGACAGTGATTCATGTGAGTGTATAATGAGTTAGTGTTTTTCTTATTTTTTATATCGCTATAATGTTCTAATATTCTTTGTCTTAACTTCCTAGTAGTCATGCCTATATAGAACGCTGGCAAGATAAACAGGTGGCAGCGTAAATAACCATACTTGTGTTGCAATTACAGTGGCCAGGACTCTTCAAAGTTCTCTTGAAGTTACCTAGACAGACGTAAGGCCCGTCGTTGATAAATTTACAAGCCTTACAGTTGCCACATTTAGCCATTTTGGCAGGTCTTTGTCCATAGGATCTAGGTGTCTTTTCTAACAAATCCTTCAAGTTTAAACCTCTGCTATTAATAAAGGTTGGGGTTCTACCTAGTGTGTCATGTAAATCTGCAGGGATGATGTTTTCCCAAGCACTATGAATAGCACCCTTAACTTCAAGTGCTAAAAAATTATGTTGTAGTACCATTCCTGTTGGCACATTTTTTCTGTCAAGTTCTTTTTTATGATTGATGGCTTTGTCACACAACCTATGTGTGTCATGTAAAATGGGAACAAAATCAGTAGACCTTCTTCTAAGTACTTCGTGTTGAAGCATCAAAAGCATATCAAGCGGGTAACTTCTTTGGACAAATAAATCTGTCAATATACCTAGTTCGGCTGTAAAAATGTCATCCTCACTGATGATACGAGACAACCTGATCATCTTGCCCTTGACCACATTCCTCTTAACATAGGCAGGGTGACAACTCTTGTAGTATAAAAATGAATTGCTATAGGTTTTCTTTCTGTACAAACTATATTCTATTTTGCCATTTTTAATATATAATTGTAAATCCAAATAATCAATATTCTTCTTGTCAACCTTGTGTGTGAATTTTAAGAATGTAGTGGTGTTGTTCAAGTATAATATAAATTCTTCCAGTTCCTCAAGTGTACCCTTCCAAAAAAACAAAATGTCGTCCAAGAATCTTAAATAAATAGGCATCTTAGCCTTAAATTCAGATGTCAACATAAACTGGTCTCCCCATTCTGCTAGAACAAGGTTAGCATATATGGGCGCACATTTAGCGCCCATAGCAACCCCAGTGGACTGTCTGTAGTATTCATCCTCAAAACCAACGTAATTGTTCTCCAATACCATTTGCATAAGGTCCGCCAATAAGCCCTTCTTATCCTGATGCAAATCGGTATTTTTGTCCAAACTCTTACGAAACTAGTCTAGACCAAGGTCATGGGGAATTACTGAAAATAAATTAATAACATCAACAGTTACCAATAAAAATTCCCCTAAATGTTCGTCAGCAAAAGTTCTAAGGCAGTCCAAACAGTGCCAAGAATCTTTTAATATATAAGGCAACCTGTCCAAGATCTCCTTGGTCACAATGTCTATATATGAAGCTAGTGGTTCAGTTTTAGATTGTCTTGCTGCAACTATTGGTCTGAAAGGTGGATTAACTATGTTTTTGTGGATTTTGGGTATCCCAAAAAGGGTGGGCATAACCGGATGTTCCACCAGTAAATATTTATGCTCCTCTGCATCTATGATTCCTTCACATAGTAACTCATAAAGCTGCCAGTCTATTTTGGTGTATGCCTTCTGGACGTCAAATTTTGAAATTAACTCATATGTGTTGGAATCACATATAATATTCTGCATCTGCATTGAGTAGTCAGTGTTGGTCATAATAACTACTCCTCCCCCTTTGACTGGTTTCATAACCCTATATTCGTTGTTACCAGAAAGCTCCTTTAAGCAAAATACTTCTGTGGGTGTTAGGTTGTTGTCAATCATTACCTGTCTATTATCAATGAGATGCCTAATTTGCATTGTACATAAACGTTCAAAAGCCAAAACCGCAGGATGGTATGGGGGTATAAAAGTACTGTTTCTTTTAATTGTAAACATTTGTAACTCTATCGATCTTTTGTTTAGTACTGAAAAATATTTTTAAGTTCAATTTTCTTGTATATAACTTTAGATTAATAAGAACTTTATTGATATCATATTTGAAGTCAGGGACAAAAGATAAACCTTTTTTCAATAAACTGAGATGACTATCCGTGATCTTCAAACTAGAAAAATTATAGACATGAAAGGAGTCATCCCCTAAAATGGTAGGACCCTCCTTGATGTTGTTCACCGAGGATGGGTTCAACATGATTTCAGGAGGATGTTGGGGTAAGTCAACCAATGATTCAAAACAAAAAGCTGGAATATCTGTAAGTAAAAAAGTAGGTGGAATGTTGTTACAATAGTCATTCATCTGTGGTGCCAATTTTTGTTGTTGTTGAAGTTCGAGTTCAAGTTTGAGTTGTTCCTCCTCTGTCCCCCATTCCTCCAGTTGTTCCCTGTATACCGCCCTAGTCCCTGAGGTGGTCTCTGGTCTATCTGGTCTCGTGAGTTGCCTCGATTCATCAGCCTGTCTGACCGTCTCAGTTGGGGTTGATTTTCTAAAAAAACCTCTTCATCCTCCTCTACTACAAAGTGTGTCTCTTCAATTACCCCCTCCTCAGTTAAAATTGTGTTTCTCCTTGTGTCCCCTTCGTGATGAACATCCGCACTAATATTAGGTAAGGGATAAGCTCTTTTTTCTTTGTACTCAGCAGTGTCCCTTAAAATCTTTTTTTTTTCTTTCCATACTTACTTTATCAAATCTTTTAAGTTCAGTTGTGATTCTGTCCAGTCTACTTTTGTTGCTTTCAAAAAGTAAATCATTAGTAATACTCTGCTTGAGGGTAAGTAGTTCATTTTTTAGAACACTAAGCCTGTTGTTGTTGTCTCTAATAATGATTCTCATTAGGTCTGTCCCGGTCCTGTCAAAAAGTTCCAACATGTTTTTGTAGGCCTCAGTGTTTGCCTCAATCCCCATGGGTATTCTATACACTCTCAAACCTTTAGGCACTTGGTTAAGTTCTAATGAATGTTCTAAAAAAAATTATCCATCTGAAGCGATTTGTATTTCCTGACTAACTTCTCACATCTAAATACCTGAGTGTTTAATGTCCCAGGGTTATCTGGTCTAAAAGTGTCACCTAAAACTGGGGGGACCAGAAAATTTTCCATGTCAAACATCGATCCTGCTGGAACACTATTAGTACCAACTAATTAGTACCAACTATTAGTACCAACTCTGCTGTTGTTATTGTCCAACCTGGGGTTATTATTCCTTTCCACTCTTAGTATGTCCGTGTTCACTTGCCTTTCCCCAGAAGTCCCTGGTGGTGTGTGCATAGTAAAAAGCTCCACTTGTGTGTCTGTTAAACTGACATTTTTGGCATTATTTTCAATGGTTTTGTTAGCCTGCAACAGTGTAATGATTTGTCTAGAAATTTCCAAATATTGAACCATCAGTAGTTCCATTGTGTATGGAAAATGTATGTCTAATTAAGCAAAATAGAAAAAAACGTAAAGGTAATGTAGATATATAACCTTTGAAGTACAACCAAAAAGCTTAAATTGTCTGTTGATGATATTAAAAACTAAAGAGTCAAAAGGAATATTACAGCCTAATAAATAATAACTTAACTTAAAAAACTCAAAAATAAAAAAATACTTGAATAATATTGCCAGAGTAAAATACAATACCCATCTCACAAAAGTGAGATTTCAAACAGATATGCTGTTGCAAATCATTGAGTTGTTTCAAATATACAGTTGCTTTTTACAAATACAAATATTCTAACTGATGATATGTATAAAAAAGTTTAGTATTTTGCATTTTTTGGAGTTGCTTGCTGCAGAAATTGGCTTGTCATGCTATTTTTATATGTTACTGAATCATGCCACCATGTTGTTTATCCTTATTTGCGTTCACAGTTACTGTCATTTCCATAGTGTTGCACATCCGTATATCTTTATACAGTCATTGGGATACGATGCTGACCATGCTGTTTTTCTGGGTAGAGTGATCATGTCTCTGAATCGGCCCCACCCTGAGTACACCACTCCTTGCGCCATTTCTTGTAACACGGAGCACTAACTGTTTCTAAATCCATCAGAATTTTAGTTTGGTGGTCATGTCTTCTGATTTGGAACAAAATTAAATGTTAATTGGGGATTGTTTTATAGCTGGGTCAGTGACTATGAATAGGAAGGGTCTGTGATCACTGAGATGTTGTAGAGTCAAGTTTATTTGTTAATATCAAATCTAGTCGATAATATTTACTTGATTTAAGGTTGGGTCATGTTTGCTCAATACCTAATTGAAGAAATCCTATGTCAGTTAGGAATTCAGCTGTTTCCTCATGAACTAGAAGGTTCAGATTAGATCACCAGGGACTGTAATGCAAATTATAGGGTTATAGTATTTCTTACATGTTTAAGTATGTTTTGAATTTTTTTATTTTATTTTTTAATTTTTTTTTTTTGATGACGGCGGACAGGTAAGTAAATGTTATCAAGAGTTTTGGTATTTATTTAGTGTTACCATGAATATCAGCCATTGGGATGGTGGTCTGAAATATTGTAGGTCTCTGCTTGTAGTTTAATTTGCATGCTGCCTTATCTTTTATGGGAACATGGAGATGTTAGAGCTTATCAGTAGAAAGTGTGAAGCTTGTTCTGAGCAGGGCTCCAGTCTATCACAAAATGCACACTGACTCCCACTTATGGGCAATTTGAAAAACATCAATCAGCCTACTGCATAGCTTTTGGAAGTGGGAGGAAAGTGGAGAACCATGAAAACATCTTTGCAGGCACAGAGAGACCCTGCACAGAAGGCAAGAAAACCAAGAAGTGAAACATACTATTTTGCTGTGAGGCAGAAATGTTGCTCACTGTGCCACAGTGCTTTCTTAATTGCAATTTAATGTCATTTAATTGTATTCTGTATTTTATCTGTGTGTGTCTGGAGGTCTCCTAATAAATGAAGATTCTGCCAGTGGGGACAACAAAGCTAACAAACAAAAATAAAAAATAACATCTTTCACTTTGCTGTAACAAGGGGGATTAATTTGTGCTGAGACAGGTGCTGACTGTTGGGACAATGTATGTTTGTGTCATTGCATGCTTAATCATGTAACTTCCGTCTACTAACCCTTCTTGTGTCGTATAAGGACTCTATAGCTGTGCTCTTACAGCTGTGCTGACCACCAATGAATGTAGCAATGGTACTCCTCTGAGTTTATCTTCACTGCCTGTGGATGCTGGACTCATGCAAATTGATTGACCCAAGGGTTGTGCATGGTGTAATTATTACGCCACTTTCATCAGATCTTGGCTGATGCAGTATTGACTTTTTACATTTTCTTCTTAAAAATTATAAACTATAAAGGGATTTGCTGCTGCTTTGAAAAACACATATTCAATAAATTTTAAAGCTGTATCATCTAAAAAAGAACAGAAGAATTAATATGCAAATATTTGGCTTATGAATGGTGCAGTCATTTGAAATAATATTTATTTTTCTTTTCTGCTGATATTGCCTGAAAGATAATAACATTTTAATTATTTCACATTTTCATAGCCACTTTATCTTGTTGAAGATAATGAGTGAATTGGAATCTATGTCAGCAGGCAATAAAAAAAAGAGATGAATAACCAGTCCTAAGAGACCAGTTCATTTCAAGGTGCATGTGTACATACAAACACATAAACGAACATGTGCACATAGATGCTGTGTGCTCATACAGACACCCCCCCACACACACAAATACACAACTCTAATCACACCTATAGCCAGTTTGGAGATATCCACTTGACAGATCCACCTATCATGCAATGTTTGAAGGAAGCCAATCACCCTAACAAAAACCACATTAACACATTGAGAGAGTGCAGGTTTCATACAGAAGTTTCATCTTGCAGCCAAGCCAGAGAATCATGTACTGTAAATCAGCAATGCTAATCACTGCACCCACATTTATATACATGTCATCATGTTTGAAACAGATTGATAAATTAGAAATGACACATGCAGTGTGCTAAACTCAGTCTAGAAGATGACTTTAGTTCTGTAGCTCAGCCTAACACCAACATTCATCTGGTCAGTTTTATGAACTTGATGAGCAGGAGCCCATGTTCAGGGCTGTGTTACAAGTTTCTGTGTTTGCCCATACCTTACTTGGATAGAAGGAAGTTTCTCTGTTCATTGTGAGAGAGGGAGCCTATTTGTCCCTGGAGGAGTGGTTTCAGCCCAGAAATTAGTAGTCTATTGGCCATTTTGGGCTAATTTCTATTTCTTTCATTTCCCTGCTATAAAACCCGCATTTGCAAGGTTTTTGTGCTAGTATAAAAGCTCAGCAAGCTCCTGTCTGGTGCCCTACAGAGTTCAACAGCAGCAGAGAGACAAAAGAGAGACTTTGGAGTGATTATCATTTTTCTGCATTTTCTTGCTGCCTTTAGCTAATTCCACCTAAAACGCAGATTTTCTAGAGTTTCTGTGATTTAAAAAGCTTGTTTCAGCTACACATTGTACTTATTTTACTGCCTGCACTTATCAAAGTTGTTTTTGTGTTTAAATTACCTGTTTAACTGTTGTATGCCATTCCTGTACATTTAAAGTGTTTTTTGATTGTATCTGCTTTATTTTCCGAAAAAAAAACAAAAAAACAAAAAATATACTTGTTTTCCTGCCTTTCTAAGCTAATATAGATCAGTTTTCAAGTTAGTGCTGAATTCAGGGCTGTGTTACAAGTTTCTGTGTTTGCCCATACCTTACTTGGATAGAAGGAAGTTTCTCTGTTCACTGTGACAGAGGGAGCTTTGAGCAGTCTATCTGTCCCTGGAGGAGTGATTTCAGGCCAGAAATTAGTAGTTTATTGGCCATTTTGGGCTAATTTCTATCTCTTTTGTGTCCCTGCTATTAAACCCACATTTGCGCAGTTTTGCGTGCCGGGCAGTGCCGGTTAGCTAGGGTATAACTATTCCCGGCTCCACAAAGTGTACTCTTCAATTTTTCCCTTGGAACTAGAAAAACTTTCAACTTAAGCACTCAAACCATTAACTTCTCATACTGGCACTTGCTCAAAACTCAGAGCAAGAGCTAATAAACCTTAGCACAAGACCCCCCCCTATACTGTAGAGAAGGACAAGGTTCTCTGTTTGACCTTGCCAGCCAATCAGTAAAACAGTTCACTGTATCTATCCAGACATGTCCAAAGGGCAGTTTTGGGTGTACTCTCTGGTCCAACTGGCGAATCTGGGCATTTTGAGGCAATGTTACAATTGCCTCATGTACACAGACAACCCACTCCTCCTTCCACCAAACACTAATACATGCGAGAGATGCAATTATACAGCAAAATTGGAGGCTAAGCTCTCTCAACCCAAGATGGACCAGGCAGTCAAGAGGAGAAGGGAATTACTTGCATCACACCACCAGTCTCACATAGACCTATGAAACCAGCACCGGCAAAAAACACACATAAATACACGGAAACATACTCGGAGGCTCTAAATAAAAATCTGCAAAAGCAACAGAGACCTCCGCAGCAGACATCCAAGCTACCTCCACCTCCAACACAAACCATGAAACACATACTTCACAAAACCAGTGTGCCACACAATCACAGCCCTTAAGGCAAATGCCAAAAAGTGCATAGTCATCCCCATTGGAAAAAACAAAGTACCCACAAACTACCACATAGGTCGTAGCCCCCTAAATACGGAAGATGTAATAAGGGATCTGGGGAACCAAGTAGATAATAAGCTCTCCTTTGATAATCACATTGCCAAAGTGGTTAGAAAATCCTTCTATGTTGCCTACCTAATCACAAAAGGGTTTGCATCCAGATCGAAAGAGGTCATTGGGCCCCTCTATGTATCACTCATCAGACCCATCATAGAGTACAATGCCCCATTTGAGATGTACCGTACAAGACACCTGCAACAACTGGAAAGACCACAGAAGTACCTCACCAAGAGGATCACTGGCCTCAAGCAGATGCCCTATGCAACTCAACTGAAGAAACTTCAGCTGTACTCGGTTGCATACTGCCTACTCAGAGGTGATCTATCCCTGACATACAAGACCATGTCCAACCCAGAATTGATGGACATGCTCCACCTAAAGAAAACCATATCCCCTCGAGCCACATGCACCAGGGATCTAAACCTCACCAAAACAATAAATAGGACGTGCTGGAGGGATAGATTCCTATCCCAGAGACTTCCCATGCTCTGGAACAAGATTCCAATCTACATTAGGCAGAACTCCTCGCTAACCCTCTTCAAGAGAAACCTTGATGAGTGGATGGGAAACAGAAAGTTTACCACAGGGAGCACTTCAATGGTTCTGCTGGACAAAGGCACATGGAACTAATCTAAGGGGGCGGCGAAAGCCAACACATTCTGGCTAGGCTTATAAATGCCATTGGGCAGATGGCCTATACCTACCTATGAACCTATGTTATGTTTTAAGTGCAGGATTGCAGAGCCCTGGGAAAGGAACATGTCCTTTAACCAGAGGGTGAATGACTTTGGAGTTAATGTATTTAACTTAAAAGTGGTTTTAGAGGCAATGCCTCTCACTCCTTCTTGGGATACCCCTACAAGAACACTTCATTCATTGACTTTATTAAGTCATCTAGATGGACAGGGATGTAATGCCTTAGAGATCTATATGAACTTTATTAAAGCATATTCAGATAAGCTACATTTCTGACATCTTTGAGCACGTATACTTAGTACTATATTAAACTTTCCTGGTTTGTAAAACAGTCTATAAATGAAGATATATCAATCCTATGTGATAAATAGGATCCTTTTTAGTTCAAACAGCCTGCAGTTTATAGTCATAATGTCTGGAGTATAAAATGGAATCAAAAACTGTAAGTGCTTATCAGCACATAGGTTATATGAAATAGTGTTTCTTTGCAGTAGGCAGATATTTTCCTCGTACAACTACACCCTTGTCACTGCTACCATGTCCTATCCTCCCTTCACTGTGTTCTTCCCCTGCGGCTTCTCTAATGAACATTGCCAAACATGATTCTTACTTGATGTGACATCTTCAGTGTTGGCAGGCTGGTCTTCTGTGATTCATTTTTCACACAGACATTTGTCATAGAATAAAGAGATGCTCCAACAGTGTAAACACTTCCCAGCAATCACTTGGTATTTCCTAAGATACTTTTGCAGCTTAAACTATACTACTGCTGACACACAACACCTTGAACATACTGCTATCTGTGCAGAATAAATCATGACATACACAATACCATGCTGTTCCTGTAAACATGGTCTAATATTAATGTAAAAAAAAAAATCATTTGTCTGAATCTCTCTCAACTTTCTGATTTGAAAGCCTGCATTTGCACTTGTTTCTGTCCTGTAACTCAACTAGTGCAGATACAGATTTTTAGTTTTAGCACTTAAATTTGCTTATTCATACACAGCACTTGTTCAGAATTTGTAAGCACTAAATAAGCTACTAATTACTATAGCACTCAATCTTCCTCATTAGCTAAAGGAAAACAGTTTTTGTACTTACTTTTCTCACTGGCGTTGAGAAAAACAGCTCTTGTACTCACTTTCCTCACTTATCTAGAGGAAAATAGTTTTTTATTCAGGCATGTCCAAGGGTCAGCTCCCAGTGTTCTCCCCTGTCTATCTGATGAATCTGGGCATCTTGAGGCAATGTAGAAATTGCCTCATGTACACAGACAACCCCCTCTTCCTACCACCCAACACTACAACCTGTGAGAGATGCACTTATCTAGCCAAACTGGAGGTAAAGCTCTCACCAACCAAGACTGAACCTGACAGTCATGAGGAGAAGGTAAACATTTGCACCACACCACACTCATCACATAGTCTCACTACGTCTAAACCACCAAAATCCACACATAGAAACTCAAAAACATTCGCAGATGCTCTCAATAATAATCTGCCTAAGCAACAGAGACCTCCAAAGCAGAAACACAAGCAACCTCCATCCCCCAACACAACCCAAATGACACATAGCCCACAGATTCAGTGTGCCACTCAAACACAGCCAATAAGGCAAAACAACATACCCAACACACTAGTCATAGGTGACTCTATAGTCAGGCACACTGATGTCCCACTCACCAGGCTAAACAAGGAGAAGGTTACTGTCAGCTGCCTGTTGGGTGCCAGGATCTGCCACATAACCCACGCACTCAGGTCACTCCACAACAAGTACAAATATGACTCTGTCATGGTCCATGTTGGTGTGAATGACCTGAGATGTACCTCCCTGTACTACATGAAAAGAGACACGGAAGAGCTCTGTGATCTTGTAACCCAGGCAGGTATGACCCTAGCCCTGAGTAGCATTCTGCTATCGCCCAGAATGATACCGCAGTACAAGGACAAAATGATTGATTTCAACAATTGGCTAAGCTTCTGGTGTCATTCAAAGGAGATCCAGTATCTGTTTGCTTGGGATGACATGGTCGGCAGACCACGATGCTTTGCCACAGATGGCCTACACCTGTCGTCCCTAGGATTCCGGATACTGGCTAAGGCTCTTGCTGCCCCTAAAGTGCCTTTTTTAGGCAGGGTTCAAGTAACAAATTCACCACCATAACAGGAACAGGCAAGCAAAAACTGAGGGTAATGCTACTCAATGCTAGAAGTCTAAATTTCAAAATGCACTCACTCGAGGCACTCCTTAAAATGGAGAACATCGATATCTGTGCAGTGACTGAGACCTGGTTCAAGGCTCCAGAGAGCACCCCTGCACTACCAGGCTATAACTCATACCACACTTTTCGGCCATCTAACCTGGACCGAAACACCAAAGGTGGGGGTGTGTCCATATTCATTAAAGATATCCACACGTCCAGGCTAGTTGCTCAGCATAATGCATCCGAGGTTATCCAAGTGCAACTAACTCTGGCAAAACTGCAATCCAAATTGTAGCTTGCTACAGATCCCCCACCATGCCCCAGGATTCCCACTCCTCTTTTCTTGATGTACTGGAAAATATTAGGGTCAAACCAAACACCCTAATAATGGGCAACTTCAACTACCCCACCATTAACTGGGAAAACTACTCATGTATTAACTCCTTAGTGCAACGCTTTCTGGAATTCATAAACTCCAATGCCCTAGATCAACTTATCCACACTCCCACCAAGGGCAACAATATCCTAGACCTAGTCATTACCAACATGAGTGACCGGTGTTCCACACCTGAAGTCAACTCCTTGTTGGTCCGATCCGACCATAAGCTAATCATCCTTGATATCCACACCCCCCCCCCCCCCTGCCCATTAAGGAAACCACAGTAAGAAATTTCTCCAAAGCCAACTTCATGCTTCTTAAGACAGAAGTAGTGAACTTCATGACACCCATGAAGATGGACAATACAGTTACAATGGCTGAATCCTACACAACTGCACTCTATAAGCACTTACATGAGTGCATCGATCGTGCTATCCCAAACAGAACCAAGATGCTATCCTCCAAAAAAAGGAAGCCAATCTGGTGCCATAAACAAACTGTACAACAGAAGGAAGAAACTTTTGCAAAAGAGAGTAAAATCCCATGAGTGGAGGAGCTCCCTGGTCAGCCTCAGTAAGAAGCTGAGATCCCTTATAAGATCCTCCAAAGCTAGCTATGAAAACAAAACTGCCACTAATTCCAAGGAAACCACAAAGCGTTCTATAGCTATGTCAAGAATCTCAATGGCAACACCCAGATTTGTTCTGAGTTACAGCACAAAGGCATGAAAATTACAGAACCAACTGATATTGCCAACATCCTGGCAGATAGATTCAGTGCTGACTTTACCCCCCTCACTCCCTAAAGGGCCCATATCTATAGAGGAAGAATGCAGAGTCCCTGTAATCACAACTACGCAGGTGAAAGCTGCACTCTCTAAAGCCAAAAACACAGCATCCATGGGACCGGACAACATCCCAGGCTGTGTTTTACACGAACTTCAGAATGAACTGGCTCCCCACTTAAGCACCATGTTCAATAATAGCCTTGTATCAGGCTTTGTGCCCACTGAATGGCACATAGCAACAGTTATCCCACTCCACAAAGGGGGAGCCACCACTGATCCCGGGATCTATAGACCTATTAGCCTGATGAGCCTGGTCTGCAAAGCCATGGAACGTATCATCATGGAACTCATAAACAAAGACATTGGTGACCTCCAAACTCTGGATCCCACCCAGTTCGGGTTTGTGAAAGGCAGATCATGCCTCCTGAACATGACTGACTTCTTTGAGGCAGTCACCAAAGCCGTAGATGAGGGTAAAGTGGTTAACACAGCCTATCTTGACCTCGCCAAGGCTTTCGACACCATCCCCCATTCTGGAATTATAGCTAAACTCAATAAACTAGGCATAAATCCCTACATCACAAGATGGGTTGCCAACTGGCTCATTGACAGAACCCACACTGTAAAAGTTGCAGACTCCAAATCTGACCTCAATCCAGTGACAAGTGGAGTACCACAGGGTTCCGTCCTGAGACCGATCCTGTTTGGTATCTACTTCTCTGAAGTACAGGCTAACACAGAAGGCCTCTGGCTAACGAAGTTCGCAGATGACTGCAAACTAGGAGCCATAGTCAAGTCCCCAAATGATGTGAACATCCTACAGAAGGGCCTCTCTGAGACAGATGCCTGGTGTCAGAGCCATGGCCTCAAGCTCAATGCCAAAAAGTGCAGTGTCATCCCCTTTGGTAAAAACTCTGTACCCATGAACTACCACATAGGCAGTAGTCTACTTAACACCAAATGCGTGATAAGAGACCTTGGGAACCAGGTGGGCAGTCATCTCTCCTTTGATAGTCACATTGCCACAGTAGTCAGGAAGTCCTTCTACGTGGCACACCTCATCATAAAAGGGTTCTCATCCAGGAAAAAAGAGGTCATCGTTACCCTCGACTCATCACTCATTAGACCCATTATAGAGTACAACGCCCCTTTTGGAATGTACCTCACAAGACATCTTCAGCAGCTGGAAAGGCACAAAAGTACCTCACAAAGAGGATTACTGGACTCAAACAAATGCCCAACACTGACCGCCTCAAAAAACTCCAGCTTTACTCCGTAGCATATCACCTACTCAGAGGTGATCTCTGCCTAACATATAAAGCTATGTCAAACCCAGAGCTGTTGGACATGCTACACCTAAAGAAATCCCAGTCCCTCCGAGCTACACGCTCTAGGGACCTAAACCTTGTCACCACAATAAACAGGACATGCTGGAAGGATAGATTCCTATCCCAGAGACTTCCCATACTCTGGAACACGCTACCCATCTATGTCAAGCAAAGTTCTTCATTAGCACTCTTCAAGAAAAATCTTGATGAGTGGATGGGAAATAGGAAATACACCCCGGGGATCACTTCTGTGTCTCTGCTCGTCAGTGGCACAGGAAAATAACTTTCTTGGGTGGCATAAGCCAGGGAACCTTGTTGGCTAGGCTTGTGTAGGCCCTTGGGCCGATAGCCTAGTACCTACCTATGAACCTATGAATTGTATTTACACCTGACTAGTGCAGCTTTGTTCTTATAAATGCTGCAGCTGTCTAGCTCAAAAAGTATTTGTTTATGAAATAGTGTGCCAGTTTTATACCCTAAAAAGTGTAGTGACCATATAGTGGACAGCAAGTACTGTACAACCAATATAGGCCAAGCATTTATTCAAGTAACAGACTCTGATGATGGGACCAGAGTTATTTGCAGTAAATGCATATGCTGTTTCATTGCAAAGCTATAATCCACATTATAAAAACAGTGTGACTGGGATTCATAAACAAAGCAGTACTAATTTTCAACCATCTTGCTGTGTGAAGTACCAGAGAGATAATTAGATGTTGCAGGCAGGGTACAGTACCTACATGTTGAGTAAAGGACTACATAATAAAGCAGAGACATAATGATAATATGAAAAGGAGCTCTATACTAGCATATAGCTGGAGCAGCACAATAACAGGGTGCATGAGTGACATGAATGACTTCAGAGCCAAGGCAAGTCTGAGGTAGTGCATGTTACCATGCACAAGGCAGCAGCACACTGCCACAGTCAGTGGCACACAGCTACAAAGTGAACAACACGGTGGCACAGTTCAGCACAATCACCGACAGCTTGACCACTGTTGATCTCTGCCCTGGGCATTATATGAAAGGAAGGAAAATGGGTTCGATAATAAATTAGGAAATGGGAGAACAGCAAGTAGCGGAAAACACAGAAAGGTAACCGTAAGCCATGAATTCTGAGGTGTGTGTACAAATGTGGGCAGGAAAGGGGATGTCCCATACATACAGTACGTACATACAGAGACTGATAATTGGTGATAAGAATGGTTAGGTAATGAACAAGGAATGGGGAATAAAACATAAAATAGGGAAGTGCTGGGAATGGGATAGGGTGGGCTCTAGCATGACTGGCTGCCAGTTCAGCCAAGAGGACAATAAATGCAGGCATCACTTACTATGTGGCTGTTATAACCTAGTTCTTTCTCTGGAGGCTAGATGGGTGGAACCTGCTGGTCATGCAACTTAGCCAATCTCTCCAAGGGGTGCTTCAAAGTACTAGTGTGGGTGTCCAGCTACTGGCTCATCTTGGCAGTGACAAGCCTTCGTACCCCATGCTTGGATAGCACTGGAGAATCCCCTAGTTCACCTTTAGGGGAGAAGCCTATACACCTCAAGAAGCAGATGTGGAAGGCAAAAGTAACACTCAAGGTCACCTGCAGTGTGTTCCCTTCCTTATTTGTCATTCCCCTTTCTTGTTCATTATTTAGGCATTTGCAACAAATATTCATCCTCTATATGTATGTATCTGTATATTCTCTTCTCCCCACCTTCTGTGTGCATGCTATCACTGTCTATCCTTGACTCTGTTCTATGTTTGTCTGTCTTTTCCCCTCCTAAGGAGCAAGAATTGCTGGATGTTGGTGGCCAGGAGCTAGATGTTGGCAAAGGCCTAATTGTGTATGGCACGTCCTCCACAAGGAGACCAGCAGAAGGCTGACACAATGGAAAGAAATTGCCACACAAATATGATACAAACATCATTACAATTATACAGGGTGTTAACACAGAATATATCTATCTCCTGGTGCTCATAGAGGTGATCCTACCTTCTATAGCATCTAGTCATGTTAAGTCGATCCTTCTCTGCAGCTGCAAAACAAATAATGTATTGTTAAGTATACTTGTATAACAGCGTATATAGTACAAGACAGTGGTATGAACAAAAAGAAAATGTATATTGCCTTTATGGTTCAGTCCCCTGAACCCCTGCTTCCCAGTGGTGGATCAGATAGTGATGCCACTGTTCCCAAGAAAAACTGAGGTCAGTAGCATCTTTTAACATTTATTTCAGTGCATACCATTTATCAACTTAATTCAAAGGGGATCAGAAAGGCCTGGCAGAAGCTCTTTAAAATTATTGTGAAGGAAGAACACAAAAATCCTGCTCTTCCTGGCATGCCATACAAGTTCTGTGCTTTTTCCACTTCTAAAAGCAAACACAGCCTCTAAGAGGTCCATTCTAGAAGCAAAATGGTAGCCTTATGCACATGTGCGGAGGATAGCATAATGGTTAAGGTATTTATCTTACAGATGGAACATGCATGGGTTTGATTCTCACATGGGCTAATGGCCTAGGCTTAAAATGGCCCAGAATGGCAGTTAGCCTAGTACTAATCTATGAACCTGTTTGTGAGTCATATAACTTGCAATGTAGCACTTCACAGTGGTGCTGTGCATTTACAAATGTGTTATGAGTATAGGAATCATATGGCACATGCTAAATGGTATGAGCGGCTCACTTTGATAAGTATGGATAGCTCCTTTACACAGGAAGTGACTCATAGGCATTGGCATTATCTGGCTTTATTTATAAATTACTGCACTAAATGCAGCTGTTAGCAGACATAAAGCATCATCGCCATCTTGGGAACAATGCTATCAACCATATGGCTGAGATATAGAGGGCCATTATGGAATGATGGAAGGAGTTCTGTTTGGTAAAGTACCTAATCTGCAACTGCAAACTCTGTGATGGTTGTAAGGGAGAATGAGACACATCTTGTTGCACGACTAAAAGGAGCCCAAGCCTACTTATTTCACACACTAGTGTCTGCCTGTGTGTGGATGTGAGGTACCCGTGAACACAAAATACATGGAAATTACATTCTGTATGGGATTAGGTGGGAACATCCAGGGATGTAAGTACAGGCTTGACTACAGTACTATGGTGGAGGCTGTGGCTGTACATAGCAATAACTGCAGCTGATCCAAATCCATAAAGAGGGATAGCCTTAGTCGCAATCATATGCATCCCATAGCATAGTATGTATGCTCACATGATTTGTTCTTAGATGCAGAGCTACTGATGTGGCCACCTGAGGGAAGCAGCATGCACAAAATTAACTAGCCAGGAAAATAAACTACTAGAGCTACTGTGGGATGTGTGTACATATGTCATGTGACTATTGGGTAAAGGTGCTACAGACAAGCAGTACCAAGACGAAATTCGGCAGGGACTAGTACAGAATGTGAGTGCAGTGGGGAACATTAACAGATCCCTAGCAGCAGAGCACTATTGACATGAGAGCCCACACTGAGGAAGAAGCTCAGCACATTGCAACAAATGGGTATGGAGCAGGAGGATGGTCTTCAACACCAAAGTGGCTGACAGAGGTAGAAGCATTTGGTGTTACTCGGCAGCTAGGGGGATTGGCCCCTTGTACCTTGTGGTGGCTTGGATTAGGACGCAGACCTGGCACTCACCATAAATGTGTCAGCAGGGGAAGCAACAGGTCAGTAATGCCCATTGTAGTATACCATAGCACCCACACTGCATGATTGAAAAGCGTACCTCTCAACTGTCCAGATTTTAACAGAATGTCCAGACTTTTGCCTCATATTTTTGTCTGTTCCTCATACAATCTGTGGTCTTCTGGCAAATCTCTGAGAATTAGTCACTAAATAATGACATAATTTTGAGTTTCAGACTTTATATATTTCAGAAAATGCATGCAATCACAAAATTCTAGCATATTTCTAAATTTATGTTGAAAAGAAGACCGTACGAAGGCCCACCTGCATATTGTCCTTCTAGGTGTCTGTGGTCTGCAAGTGCACCATCCTGAAACAAACAAGTTACAGCTTTCAAAATATTGTATAGCACTGTTTCCTTGTGTGCCAGTATAATGCCACAGTTGGTTATGGAGGCATGTGTGTGTGTGTGTGTGTGTGTGTGTGTGTGTGTGTGTGTGTGTGTGTGTGTGTGTGTGTGCGTCGGCTAACAGTGTGCTAAAAGATTCCTCTCCTAAAGGGTCCAGTGTGACAAGATAATGTAGACTGACATCAGCAGGCTACGTTTGGCTGACAATGATGACATATTACATGTGCCATAGTTCTATGACACAGTGGCATTGTATGCAATAATCAACAACAGGATCACCAACATCCACTAGTACCGATGCTCCCTGTTGAAATAGTAGCCAAACAAGTGGCCTCATCAGAGCATGAGAGACATTATGTAGCTATGAATCAATAACATGCTATACATGTGTCCCCAGACCATACCGTAACTGACGTGTGCTCCAGCTCTGAGAAGGCTATACACATCACATGGAAGAGATGCAGGAACATGCAGCACCAATATGACTTCAGCACTGTTTTTGACAGGTATGCAAAACTCACAATCATTCGGAAGATGTGCTGGTCAGTGATTCAGAAACAGAATGCTACTAAGTACCGCATTGTGGAGCTTATGATTGTACTTCATGCCTTGCAGAAGAATACAAACCAGCTACACTGTGACCTGGATTATAGGCACAGGGAGGCAACAGTGCTGCTTGAGGTTACTGATTTCAAATGCTGCCTGTATGGGTGCTCCATGTGATACATTGCAGCCACCATCTGCTCTACATTTGTAGGATATACAGTCCAAGGCTTTGGGTGTGTCTATATGCAATATGGTAGGGCACAGGTTGTCCCATATCAGACTACACAGACTGCTGGTGCAATGATATCAGTATCATCTATGGGTTCACGGCTTTCCAGTCCTGGTAGTGGGAATCCTCCAAGCCATGGACAATGTCATTCATAAGACTCAACACAAGTGATCCCACCTCAAGGTGCAATTGCACAGTCTTGCAGTTTTACCCTTTCACTCCCTTGGAATAGATCCAGTCCCAAGATTGCAAGGTAACACAGTGGACACTGCCAATTACCATACCATGGCAGCCCAACTTTACCTCGAGAGGCTGCAATCCATGACTACTCGTAACTTCCCAGTATATATGGCTACAGAGTATATTTCCTTTGACCCTAAGCCAGAATACAGTGGTGTGGTTACCTATTACTCTGTTCTCCCTACCTGTGCAATGATGAGGACTATACCCAGACCACCCCCTAACCGATGTGGGTATACCGATGTTTGATGCAAAGTATGGACTGTGCATGCTCTTCCCTGCATCACTAGGTACAATACTGTCTGTCATGGTCAGTTTATGGACAAAATACTTTCTCTTTACCAGTGTTTTGATGCACATGTCTCTGCCTCTAGTGTGGTTCTGCTACTGCATGTTCCTCATAACTATCACCCTGGTCATATGCTACAGTTATGACTTGTATGGCAGACACCACCATAATGTTCTCCTGCTGCTCCATTTGTTTTTACAGTGCCATGTTGTGCAGCATGACACATGCAACAAATATATTGAATCATATGTCTGGACTATATTACAGCATTCTACAGAAGCTTAAATATCAGAAGGATCCCTCCATTATTCTGAATACCCACTCTACTATGTTTCAGGTTTCAGAATGAGCTATATTATAGGACACTTGACGCATGGTTTGAGGGTTGCTTATTGGGGTTATCAACCAGGGCTCTTGGTCATATCTGACATCACCTGCAACATACAACACAGAACATATTATATATGTTTTGTTCCCAACATGCATGGGACCTATGTGTACAGTCCTGTCTATAGGTCATGTATGTATACACTTACCATACTTTTCAAACTCTCAGTGCAAGAAATCTGGACAAAGCCAAAAATAATTGGGGAAGAAAGGCCCCAAAATAGGGACAGATTTCAAACATTGCTCTTATAAACTTAAAATGTTGCTAGAATAACAGGTATTGCATTAATATGTATTTTTTCTAAAGGATAAAAAGTCTAAAATTCAAATGTCTACCATTATTTAGTGACTTCAATCCTCAACGCCTTTCCAGAAAACCACAAATTTTATGAGAAACAGACCAGAAATATGAGGCCAAATTCTGAACATTCTGTGAGAATCTGTACACTTGAGAGGTATGACACTTACCAACCAGCTGACTTTGAAGTCCTCTTACAGGAACTTCTGATATAGGTTGGATATGTGCCAGATATGTGATCAGTGCAAATACGTACTGGGCAGGAATAACTTTAGGCACCCGGACACAGGTGTGCTATATAAATTCGATCATTATGCAGACTGTAGGACAAGGAACATAGTTTATTTAGCCATCTGCACCAAATGCCAGGCTTTCTATGTCGGTATGACGAATAGAACGTTGAGGGAAAGGGTTAGAGAGCATTTATATGCGATCAACAGGGAGAATGACAGGAACGCACTGGCTAGACATGTTCTATCACAAGGCACCACACACCTTTGAGTTCTTAGTTATTGAATTGATACACACCACATTGAGATTAGGCAATGTAAGTAACTTCACTGAAAGGGAAGAATGTAAATGGATCATCAGAATGAAAGTAGATGAAGGACATGGCCTCAATGAGAGGTTACTCTGAAACCCTTTCTAGTCAGTCGTCATCTTAAGCATTAGCAGTTATTTATTGCTATACCTTTGACTTTTTCATGTTTCTTGGTGTTAGTAGGAATATGTATTTTTAGACGTTTTTCAGTAGTTTCATACACTTGAAATGTTTTTATTACATGCTGTTTTTTTTTTATATGCTCTTGTATTTTTAAATATTTATATGCTATTTGCCATCTGAAATGTTAATAACAGTTATAATCTATTACTACATCCATTTTAATGTCAATGTTGAATTTTGAAGTTTTAATTTTCACAATATAAGTTTCTGACTTTTTATCTATTTAGAAGTTTCTTACTTTTTATAGTTATGTATTCGTACAAAGGCTTTCATTGGTTAACTGTTTAATTGATAAGTGTTTAAATACAGAAGTGATGAAGTGTTTTATTAAAGTCCGAAGAAGCGTCCAGAGTAGACGTGAAAGCGCTAACAACCCATGGAATAAAGTTCTTTTGCTGTTCAAGTATAAACATTTTTTATTGATTTTTGCTTTTTTGGTTGATGGTTGGCTTCGATAGTCGTGGAGTACCTGCACCTTGATATTGACATTTTTTTGTTTGGCGGCATAGCAGGTACCTTACCCTGAGAGATCTCTGTTTATTTATCATTTGGTTTTGTTATGACTACATGGTGCCCACACTGACTGATTACAAGGTTGAAGTGACAGGGCACAGAATCTGTTACGACCATCCCAACATGCTGTAACACAGATACAAGAACTTGAAGGTTGCAGGTTTGAATGTATCAATAAAGTACTTTGTGAAATTGTAACTCTCACCCTGACAACCATTCAAGAGTTTACCAAACAAACTAGACAATAAAAAATGTCGGGCAATGGTCTGAAAAGGCTTCAACAAAATAGCGCTGATACCAGACTGCCATAATTATATAACAATATGCATGTCTATGGTATCCGTAATATTACTTTACCCTTAACAGAATAATATTGCTACAGATTTCCCAATGTTCCCCAATACACATTTCTGTCTATATCCCATCCCCCCACAGAAATCCTAGAAATCCATTGCACAGCATCATTATTAATATCTCTACGTTATCTGTCTATCTATTATCTATTGCTATACAAGTCTTCCTATAAACATATATTTTATATATATATATATATATATATATATATATATATATATATATATATATATATATATATATATACACACACACACATATGTACATATATATATATATATATATATATATATATATATATATATATGAGTTCCATTCATTTGATCAAATACTCATACTATTGAAAGGCTGTTGCTGGCTCAAAATATCAAAAACTCATAATATGAAGACTCCTGGCAATAGGAATTTGACCTTTCCCCACTGTTGTGCCAATTTGGGAATTGGTATATATAAATTTCAGGAGAACTTGCACCCCTGTATAAAACAGGTTTTATTTTTGGGGAGTTTGATATTCTGGGTTTACATTATGGGAAATAGCTGTTTTCCTACTCTTGTGTGACCTGGGAGTTGGTACATATATCTATATATGTATATATATATATATATATATATATATATATATATATATATATATATATATATATGTATAAAACAACTAGCTGAACAACAGCAATGTTGATGATGATCACTGCTACCTAGGAACACAATTTGTGAGAGATGCAGTTACATTAAGAACTTAGAGTCAATGCTGTCTCCCTTACAAGCCAGTATATCTGGCACTGAGAAGGTTGTCAACACAAACACCACACCTCAAACACCACCCATACCTACACAGCACACACCCACATATGCAGAGGGCCTCAACAAAAACATACCCAAAGAAAAGAGACCTCTGAGGCAAAAAGACGCGCAAACTCCACTGCCCACCACACCACACACCACACATAGACCACACACCTGTGTCTCACAGCCACTAAGGCCTAAACATAAACCCAATATATTAGTGATAGGAGACTCCATTGTGAGACACACAGATGTGCCCCTACCAGGCTGGATAAGGAGAAAGTCTCGGTTAGTTGTTTGTCAGGTGCCAGATTCCACCATATCACCCATGCACTCAAGTCTCTCAAGAAAAGGTACTGTTGTGACTCTGACATAGTCCATGTTGGAGTGAATGACTTGAGTCATACCTCCCTGGACTATATGAAGAGAGACATGATTGAATTCAGTGAATATGTGTCCCAGGCAGGTATGTTTCTAGCCTTAAGCAGCATTCTGCCATCACCTAGAATGATGCCTCAATACAAACAGAAAATGATTGACTTTAATAATTGGCTTAGTTTCTGATGTCATTCCAAGGGGATCCAGTACTTGACAGCCTGAGAAGACATGATTGACAAACCATGATGCTTTGCCAGAGGTGGCCTGCATCTGTCTCCCTTGGGCTTCAGGCTCCTGGCAAAGGCGCTTACCTCCCCCATAGTGTCTTTTTTAGGCAATGCCATGAGTTCAAAACTAACAACATGAAAATTTCATCAAAAAGCAAATTAAAGGTCATGCTACTAAACGCTAGGAGTCTAAACATGAAACTGCACTCATTGGAAACATTCTTAACCTTGGAAGATGCTGACATTTGCGCAGTCACAGAAACCTGGTTCAAACTTGCGGAGATCACCCCAGCCATACGAAGTTACTCATCATATCATACATTCAGACTCCAGACTGCGGGCACCAAAGCAATAGGAGGTGGAGTTGCAATATATATAAAAGATGTACACCCTTCCAGGCTGGTCAAACAGTATGGCACAGTGGAGACACTGCAGGTGCAGTTAACCATTGACAAGACCCCTATTCAAATCATAGCTAGCTAGCTACAGGCCCCCAACTTTGACTCAAGATGCCCACTGCACCTATCTGGATCTCTTTGAATCTATCAAGATTCAACCCTTTACCCTGATCCTGGGTAATTTTAACTATCCAACCATAGACTGAAAGAACTACTCATGCCAAAACACAAATGCCCAGATTTTGCCATTGCAAATACCTTGGACCAGCTGGTTGACACCCCTACATAAGGTGAAAATATCTAAAACTTGGTATTAACCAACATGAGTAACTACTGCATCATCCCTACAGTGTCATCCTCCCTGGTAAGATCTGAATACAAAGCAGTCACTTTCAAAGTCACCATCGCCCCCAACCCCCCCCCCAGCTAGGGTGAAACAGAAAAAACTTCTCCAAAGCTGATTACATTCTCCTGAGGGAAGGTATAAACAGCTTCACAGCCCCCTCATCCTCCATAGGAATGCGTACATATGTCAAAGCCTACACCAAAGTACTATACAAGCACTTATATAGCTGCATGGAATCAGGAATACCGAACAGGACAAAATCACCCTCCTCAAGGAAGAGTAAACCTGTCTGGTGGACATCTGCAATAAACAATCTCTATAACAAAAGGAAAAAATTTCTGTCCAGGATCAAGAAGGACCAGGTGCCTAATTGGAAGCAATCTCTCCTTAGCCTGAACAAGCAAATAAGAGCACTAGTGAAATCCTCCAAAGAATCTTCGAGTCCATACTGGTCACATCTACTAAAGGCAATCATAAGGCCTTCTTCACATATGTCCGCAATTTCAAAGGAAGCACTCAGATCTGCTCATAACTGGTGGTCAAAGACACCATATAATCAAATGCCATAGATATAGCCAACCTGCTGGCAGACAGGTTCAGTGAAAACTTCATCCCTCTCTCCCCCCATCAGTAAATCAGGACATCCCAGCACCTGCACCCCTCCCCTTATCTCTAAGGAGCAAGTCATCACTGCCCTCTCAAAGGCAAAAAATACAGACTCCATGGGATATGATAACATCCCAGGCTGCATCCTAAATGAACTCAGGCAGGAACTTGCAGCACCATTAGGCACACTATTCAACCAAAGCCTGACTACTGACTTCATCCCAGCCAAGTGTAGGATGGTCACTGTTATCCCTTTACACAAAGGTGGAGCGTCCACCAATCCAGGAAATTATAGACCCATCAGCCTAACTAGCCTGATCTGCAAGGCCATGGAGTGGATTATCATGATCTGCAAGGCCATGGAGTGGATTATCATGGACTTCATTAACAAGAACATTGGCAACCTCCAAACACTCGAACCTACACAGTTTGGTTTCATCAAGGGGAGGTCATGCCTGTTAAATTTGGTTGACTTCTTTGAGACACTCAACAATGTCATGGATGAGGAAAGACGGTGCACACCGTCTACCATTACCTGGCCAAAGCCTTTGATATTATTTCCCACTTGGAGTATAATAAATAAACTCTCTCAACTAAGCATCAATCAGTATGTTACCAAATGGGTAGCAAACTAGTTCACTGATAGAACCCACCTAGTCAAAATAGGAGAAGACACATCAAGTAGTAGACCTGTAATGAGTGGTGTACCCCAGGGATCGGTCTTGGGGCCTCTGTTGTCTGTGATATACTTTTCTGAGGGGCAGGCCAAAACAAGTGGGCTATGGCTGACCAAGTTTGAAGATGACTGCAAGATGGGCGCTGTCATCAATTCCCCTAGTGATGTGGACATCCTCCAAGAGGGACTCACCCAAACAAATGACTGGTGCCAGAAACATGGCCTCAAACTGAATGCCAAAAAATGCATCATCATCCCCTTTGGGGAGAGTCATGTCCCCACAAATTATCACATTAATAACAATGTCCTAAGCATGCGATCAGTCGTGAGGGACTTGAGCACCCAGATTGATAGAAAACTGACTTTTGACCACCATATGGCCTCCATTGTATGGAAAGCGTTCTACATGGCCCACTTCATTAGCAAGGGTATCTCATCTAGGGACAAGGTGGTCATAACATCCCTGTATTCTTCCCTTATAAGACCCATTATTGAGTACAATGCCCCTTTTGGCATATACCTCACAAAGGACATGCAGCAACCGGAGAGACCACAGAGGTTCCTCAACAGGAGAATCCAAGGCCTCAAACATCTACCCTACTCAGATAGGCTAAACGCCCTGTCCCTTTACTCAGTCTCATACAGACTCATCATAGGTGACCTCTGTCTGTCATACAAAGCAATCTCAGACTCCGCATTGATGGGACTGCTGCATATCCACAAGTCAAGCTCCACTCGAGTAACCCGCACGTGTGACCTCAACCTGGTCTGTGACATCAATAGGACTTGTTGGTGGGACAGATTTGTGTCCCAGAGACTCTCCTTCTGTGGAATAGACTCTCTCTCCACATCAAGCAGAGTACCTCATTAACCCTTTTTAAGTGCAACCTGGATAACTGGATGGGGAACAGAAAATACAACCCTGGGATTCCACCTGTGTCCCTGCTGGACAGGGGCATCAGGTGCTGACTTGTCAGAACATGGGCTAAATTCTTGGCTAGGCTTGTAAGGGCCTCAGGGCCAATAGCCTAGTAACTTTCTATGATATTATAACCAGTATATTGATGTACTAATGTCGAAACACATAAGGCTGATATGTTTGATTCATCCTCCAGGGATTACCTCAGTGTGGGCTAAACCAAAAGAAAGTGATTTTTCAAGGATGCAAGCCCCCCTACACCCCCACTCCTATGTAGGGGGGGCTCACTCCCACCACTGCTTATTATATATACTAACTCCAAGATCATGCAAGCCCCAGGGAAAGGGAATATTCCCCTACCTGGGGATTATCAATATCACACACCTGTCAACCATCTGTTTCCTTTGATCAAGTGGTGTCAACCAAACAGATATCAACTTTCTTACAGTTTGATTGCATATCATACACACACACACACACACACACACACACACACACACACACACACACACACACACTCTCTCTCTCTCTCTATATATATATATATATATATATATATATATATATATATATATATATATATGGGATCCGTACAGTTCCCGACTGCACTTTCCACCGAAACAGAAATCACCGAGCATACTTAACCAAAAGTGCTGTTCACCGAAGCAGCACTTTCAGATAAGTATGCTTGTTGCGCCTGTTGTACTACGGTGTGGATAAGGGAAAATTCCCTTTTCCCCACTGTAGTGTGACCTCGGAGTGAGAATATTAAAGTAGGGGGGTGTGGGAGGTGCAGCCCCCCAAATGGGGGGTGCAGGGGGGCTTGCCCCCCTGCATAAGAGTAGGTTTAATGTTTTTTTTTTTTTTTTTTTTTTAAACATACTTTAACGAAAGCGCTTTTTTAGTGAATGTGCTTTTGGTAAAGTATGTTCAGTAATTATGGATTCGGACTTTTGATCTTTCGATCAGAATTCCTAGATCTATATATACAGATCTATATATATTTATATATATATATATATATATATATATATATATATATATATATGCGTGTGTGTACAGCCTGTAAATATCACAAGTGTTCCCATAAGCAAAGCTCTGTCTTGTATCGCATCCCTTTCCAGAAATCCTAGAAATCCACGGAGCATTCACATCATAACTATATTTGCTCTATCTAGCTATCTATTGATCTATCTATTATATCCATCTCTCTCTCTCTCTCTCTCTCTCTATGTGTAAATTCATGTATTTCATTTCAGGATATATAATATATCATATTTTGCACATCCTATGAGTATCGCTAAACTTGTTGACCAGGTTAGTCCCACTAGGCCATTAGCTTCTTTTCAGGGGAGACCGAAAGTAATATTTGCAGTGACTAAGGGAAATTTGACCAGGGCATTGGGGAACTTCCCTTACTCTTTTTGATAAATGTTATGGGATTTTTTCAAGCCAGGTGAGCTACCACCAACTCAGGCAACTGACACCACCGTTTAATGTCTTATCAAAAGTATGGCACATTCAGCAGATATATCTCTTGTCCTGTTATGCTGCACTGCTCTGTCAGCAGTGGGAAATGTCACATTAATTCAGTTCTTTCTTGCATCTTCAGCACTGTGATCCTGTTGATGCTGGTGTAACACAGGAAGTATAGAAGCTTAGGTGAGCAGGCTAAAATCCTTGCGGTGTACAAACTCTTGGTTAAGGGGGACTGACACCCAGTTTAGGTTAGGCATAAAACTGAAGAAGTGACAAGACAAGTGATGGTTCTCACCACCACATCACTGTCAGTGACCCCAAGTGCAAAGACTCTAAGTCCAGTTTATGGCCAAAAATATGGGCAGGAGAAGTTAGAACCTGATCAAAGCCAAATTCAATCATAATGTTGAAGAATTCTTTCACAAACTACACTGACCCTTATTGAACTTGGTATTGAAATCAGCTACTATTAATCACTTTCATGACATAAACACACTGGGGACAAGTCAGCAAACTCCTGAAGGAATGTCCTCATATTACCTGGTGGATGACACATGAGGAGGTGCTCACTGCTTGAATTTGCCATGGGAGCTGGAGCAAAAAAGTCAGTAGCTCCATGCAGATTCTTCAATTCAAGGAGTGTATGATGAAAAAAATACAAACTCTCCACTGGGCTGGTTAAAGAGAATACAGAGTCATCTAGGATAATAAAACTGGACTGAAGATCATGTCCAGACAGGCTTTCATTATGAAAGCTGAGCGTGCCACCCACCGCAGATATAATACTCAAATTGCTGTGTGCCACACTTGGCAATACAGTACAGGACCCTCGCTGATACTACAGGAATGCAGATCCCACCTAGTTGTCTTAGATGATCTGAGAGAGAGTACAGCTGTGTAAGTTGCACTTACAGTAACAACAAATGTTCAAATCCCTCATTGCTGCAGTAGCCTTTGGCTATTTAAGTTACATCCTGCCTAGGATACAACAACAAGTCAATCTTCAAAAAGCTCTGGCTCCTTCCCCCACCTACACTCTGACTGCTGATTGGACAAACCCTTGGAGGGAAGTCAGCAATTAGAGTATAAACAATTTCAGGACATTCTTGCCCAAACAAAAAGAGAAAGCTTACTCATCCTGAAACTCCAAAAAGATGTAAACATATAACTTTTTACCCCAACAAATAACTAACTAACTATGTACTGATGAAGGTTGTGAATGGAGAATGTGGCTGATATAACAATGAAGAATTCAAATATCTCCTGCTATGGTTAAATGCAACTTATCCAGCTGTATGATGTTCATCATTCTCACTGCTGTAGTAGCCTTTGGCTATTTGGGATGATTACCAAAGCTGATCCAAGTTGGGAGGAGGAAGGATGAGAGTCCAGGAGTGTCTAGTGAATGGTCCTAGCAAAACTAGCCCTGGACCTGGAGAAGGAATCCGGTTTGTAATGCTTTGTAAAAGTGTGTACAGAGGACCACATAGCTGTCTCTAGAATGTTTGTAGAGCCCACCCTTTCCAATGTGCCTTCAAAGAAAACAAGGTTTCATTAGAATGTGTGTTAATCCTGCCTGAAAATGTTTTACCATGGTGGGAATAAAATGTGATGTTAAGATGAGGAGCAAACCAACAGGAATAGTATGAACTGACACAGATTGTCCTTTTCAAGTCCCAAAGTAGGAAGACTGCATGTCTTCAGCTTTCCTAAAATACCAAGAAGACACAAGATAATATCTGAGCTGCAAAATCATCACCATATTATATGGTATCCTTTTTCTCTGTCAATCAGTTTCTGAAAGAAATGAGACTTTAATAGCTAGATTCAAGGTACACTCTGAAAGTAGTGACAGCATGAATGGGAGAGTTGTTATGCAGCTAACCTTATGTGTGTGGTATACCAAAAGGGTTAACCCACGGTGAAGAGTTGCACCTCAGATAGTCTCTTGCAGCCCTCACTGCAATAAATAATTTAATTAACCAAAAATTAACCCAAAACAACCAGAATAGCTAGTCAAAATGTAGACAGAAAAACTTTTCAAGCAAAAAGATCTCAATTAAGTGTCACGTGTATACAAAGTAACCTTACATTTCAACAAAACAAGACCAAGAGCAAAGAATGAAAGAAAGAAGATAATCTGTGGGCAGCCATGATAAAATGAGTAATAAACACTCTGTGCTAAAGGAATAAACAGGCCATAAGACAGTAACTCACACAGATATTTGACAATCAGAGATAATTAATCCAAAACAGGGCCATGGTAAAAGGTGAGACACCAACTAGAAAATCTCTAGAAGTGGTTAACATAAGATTTCCTAGTAGCAGGATTTCTTTCCTCCTTAAGTACCATCTGCACATCCTCGGGAAAAAGGCATCAGCAATGAATCATCCAGGCAGTCAGCTGTAGTTGTTTTGGTGTATCAAACTCCCCTTGTCTTGTGGGCTAGTAGTCTGTGAGGAAGCTTGTGGTAAATACCCCAGGCCAATTCCATAAGAAGGGAGAATCAGTGTTGCTTGGATCAGAAGGGAGTCAACACAATGATTTTTGGAGAGTCCTTCTGAATCTTCAGAATTATCCTTGATATCAGTGGAAAGGAAGAAAATGTCTAAAAGAAAACTCCTGACCCTGTAAATGAAAACATATCTGTTTCCCAGGCCTGCCTGCAAGGAGTTCTGGTGCAGAATTTGTTTACAAGTCTGTTTTGAAAGGAGGTGAGCTGATCTATTTGAGTTATTCCCCATAACAGGATCAATTCCCGGAAGGCCTCATTCACTTTCCATTCCTGAGGGCCTGTCTTGATCCTGTCCAGCTTGCCTGCACTACATTTTGCTGTGACGGAATATAAGATGTTTGGAGGGTTAAACAATGCTGAAGAACTACCTTCCAGACCATTACAGCCAGCTTGCACAATTAAGACCCGGTACCCTCCTGCTAGTTTATGTACCAAATCACTGTGGTGTTGACTGTAATCACCAGTGAAGATCCAGTGGGCCAGAGATGCTGAAGAGATTTTACAGCATGGATCACAATTAACAGCTGTTTGACATTTATGTGCTCTGATCTGTCTGATGAGTCATATAGACCTTGTACCTTTACCCCCATAGAAACTGGTCCCCAAATAAAATCTGAGGTGTCTTTAGTTACAGACTGAATTGGGATAGGAGGATAAAAAGAATACTTATGAGTAATGTGTAGTCTCCACCAATGCAGTTGCTTCTTGACAGAATCCAAATTTGATAATCCAAAAAATGAAGGCTAAGCATCTTTTAGGTCTAATGTTACCATAAGATCCAAAAGAGGATTGACCAGTACCATACTTTGCTGAGTCAGCATTTTGACTTTCTGTACTTAAACAAATGGATTTAGAAAGGAAAGATCTAGACCTGGTCTTCAAGAAAGCTCTTTATTTAGTACTAGAAATAATCTGGAGTAGAAGTCTCTCCTTTGGTTTAAAGACATTGATTCTATGAGTCCTAGTATCAGCATGCATTGAAGATTGATTTGGCTGGGAGGGTGGGGAGGCAGACTCCAGAAGGTATGTGTATCCAGTGCCAACAGTAATCTTTCTGAACCACTTTTAGTACCCAAGATTCTGAAACAATTTGTGGCTAAATGGACTATCGAGAGCTTGTTTTCAGGACAGATTTAGAGAGATAGGGGTAGAAGGGGACAAGTAATAATGCTGGCATAGTCATTCTGAAGATGCAGTCTGCCCCTTTTTCCTAAAAGGATTCCTGTTTGTATTGTTCTCCACCTGCCCTCTCTTTTTAGTTCCCTGTTTACCAGCAGAGGGTAGGGGTATTGACTCTTTTTTTTTCTTTTGAAAGAGCAGAACATTTATAAGATTTATTATGGGAGACTTGAAAAATTTTAGAAACTCCCTGAATCAGTTTCCCTCTTTCATAACCTTTGATAAGGTGAGTAGCAGAAGGACCAAGCAAAATCTTCTCAAGAGTGTAAATCTCAAACTTTACCTCATCAGAAAACTTTGGATTCCATACCAGGCACATTTTCTCAAAACATTAGCAGTAGTAGAAGTGGTTCTAGACACAGTATCTGCACAATCATACAAGCACACTTTAAAGCATGTTTAGACAACTGAAGCAGCTTAGAAATAATAGGATTCAGTCAAGGCCTGCCTTTGGAAGGAAGTGAAGAATGACCATACCTTAAACTGTCTGCACAATTAAGGATTTCTTAGTTTGAGGCAATTTATAAAGTCTCTCCGTTTATGTGGACTGAAGGCTGTGGGTCAGGGTTATTGCAGGCAGCATTTAACACAACCCCATTGGCTGGCATGATAGGAAGAATTGGTGGAGCTTAAGGCAAATCCACGTGCAACATGTCATGATATGTCCTCACTTTGGGGGTAGCATTTAGTTGTTCCCACAAAAATACTTAATTCAGCCCAGAAAGTGTCTCAGAAAAGGAAACTTTCTCTAAAGGAGTTAGAGTGGACTAAGTTTACTTTGAGTCAGCCTTGTGATTGAGAATCTGGAGGATAATAAGCTGTCTCGGTCTATGTCAGTCTCCTCTTATTGTCCTCAGGAATTTCTTTACTCACTATATACTGTGTAGTATGGATTTCCAGGATTGAAAATCTGCAATAAACTAATGAACGAGGTAAGAAAAATCATCCTTATGAACAAAGTGTTCTGAGATGAGCAATGTCTAACCTTTTTGTTTACGTTTTGGTAGGGACATCCCTGTATGAAGACCAACTAGGAGATTGCAATTGATCCTGGGCAGCAGGTCTCTTTTCCTGGAAGCCCAGGGAAGACCCTCCCCAAGAATCTCCCAGGCCCAAAAAAGATGGTTCTTCCATGCCTAGATTGGACGTGGAAAAGTCGCACAGCATGTGGCTAATCCTCAGTCCATGGTGGTATAAGGGATTGCACCACAGGAACCCGGAGAAAGCAGTGAGTGGTCTGAGAAACAATAAATTACCAAAGCAGAATCACCCACCAGTGACTGAGATGGTCTGAGCTCATGATATAGGCAAGGGATCCTCCTGTTCTTCCTTTTTAATAGGTATAGCAGAGGAAGAAACAGCAGAAGCAGATAAAGTATCCATGCTTTAGCTGAAGAAGAAGCTTGATTGCCAGTAAGTGTTGCTGGAAAGAGTTAGTCAGAATGAAAGTTGTCAGCAAAGTGTTCACAAGCAGGTACAAATGCTTACCCTTCCCTACACAGTTCCGCTTAAAATCTAAAAGCACAATCAACGCACAAAATGCTTGTCAGAACTCAGTCCCTTTTTCTAAATGCGACCTGACAGAAGTCACATAATGAAGGTACGTTGTCACAGAGTGTACACATGCATCATAAACAAAATAAGTTTTAAGCCCTGAAAACACTTTCCAACCCTTAAATTCAAACCTTTCCTGTAAAATATCTCAAAAGTAGTACATTTTAATCACAAAACCAACAACCAATGATAAGCTGCTATTTAAACAGTGTTTCCTGACAGGAAACGTCCAATATTAGTAAAATTGCTAGCATTCTTGAAGGGGAAATAACACTTTAGATTAAACAATAAAACACAATAAAATTCTCTTAAAAGAGCAATAATGTCTGTGAAGAATGATTCCCATATGGAGATATACCTGCCTGAAATGAAACCTAAAGCTATTACTGCTCCTGTGAAGCTTCAGAGATCCTTTCTTTTGAGGTGGCAAGAAAATATTGAAGTTATCTACACTCTGACCAAAGGCTACTGCAACAGTGGAAATGATGAACATCACTGCTTATCAAACATAAGACTGAGATGGATCTGTATGTGTGATCTTTTACCCCATAGTGGACAGAGTAAGCACTAGTATGGACTGTGGATCCAAACTCTGTTGTCTACCAACATTGAAAAGAGATGAAACTAGCTCTGTGCTTCTTCAAAATGCCTAAATAATTTAAATGTTTTTTGTGGTGGAGCTTGGGAGGGACAAATGTAAAATTATGATACTTGATTTCATGACTTGTGGCTTTTCCACTCACCACATTATTTGCTATTTAATCTTAAAGCACCAGATAACTCACATATCACTCCAGACCCACACATATCCCCAAAAAAGTAAATGAAACATCAATTGCTTCAAAAGCAATCAAACCTAATTTCACACTCACACACACACACACACATACACACACACACACACACACACAAGCACATTCAATAGCATACTACCAGGGATGTCCAAACTCTTCACAAGCAATGAATGTACAAGGACAACATGATTGACTTCAACAATTGGCTAAGCTTCTGGTTTCATTCTAAGGAGAGCCAGTATCTGTCTGGGTGGGATGACATGATTGACAGACCACGATGCTTTGCCAGAGATGGCCTGCACCTGTTGCCCTTGTGATTCCGGATACTGGCTAAGGCTCTTGTCACCCCATAGTGTCTTTTTAGGCAAGGTTCAAATGATAAATTCACCACCATAACAGGTACAAGCAAGCAAAATTTGAGGGTAATGCTACTCAATGCTAGAAGTCTAAACCTCAAAATGCATTCACTTGAGGCACTCCTTAAAATGGAGAACATCAACATCGGTGCAGTGACAGAGACCTGGTTCAAGGCTCCAGAGAGCACCCCTGCATTACCAGGCTATAGTTCATACCACACCTTTCGACCACCTAACATGGACTGAAACATTAAAGGTGGAGGCATGTCCATATTCATTAAGGATATCCACACCTCCAGGCTAGTGGCTCAGCATAATGCATCCGAAATTATCCAAGTGCAACTAACTCTGGGCAAGACCGCAATCCAAATTGTAACTTGCTACAGATCCCCCACCATGTCCCAGGATTCCCACTCCTCATTTCTTGATACACTGGAAAAAATTAGGGTACAACCCAACACCCTAATAATGGGTGATTTCAACTACCCCACCATTAACTGGGAAAACTACTCATGTACCAACTCTTTTGCTCAATGTTTTCTAGAATTCATAAATTCCAATGCCTTGGATCAACTTATCCACAGCCCACCCAGGGGCAGCAATATCCTAGACCTGGTCATTACTAGCATGGATGACTGGTGTTCCACACCAGAGGTCAGTTCCTGTTTGGTCAGATCCGACCAGAAGCTAATCAGCCTAGACATCCACATCCTGCCCCCACCCCCTATTAGGGAAACCACCGTAAAAAAATTATCGAAAGCCAACTTCACGTTTCTTAAGACAGAAGTGGCAAACATCACAACACACATGCAGACGGACAATAGAGGTACGACTGCTGAATCCTACACAAATGCACTTTCTAAGCACTTACACAAGTGCATGGATCATGCTATCCTTAACAGAACCAAGATGCTATCCTCCAAAAAAAGGAAGCCAATCTGGAGGTCCCCTGCCATAAACAAACTCTACAACAGAAGAAAAAAACTGTTGCAAAAATGAGTAAAATCCAATGACTGGAAGAACTCCCTGGTCAGCCTCAGTAAAAAGCTGATATCCCTCATAAAATCCTCCAAAGCTAGTTATAAAAACAAAATTGCCACTGATTCTAAAGACACCCACAAAGCATTCTATAGCCATGTCAAGAATCTCAATGGCAACACCCAGATCTGCTCTGAGTTACAGCACAATGGCACTAAATATACAGAACCAACTAATATTGCCAATATCCTGGCAGATAGGTTCAATGCTAATGTTACCCCCCGCCCCCTAAAGGGCCAATCTCTATACCAGAAGAATGCAAAGTTCCTGTAATCATGGCTGCACAGGTAAAAACCACACTCTCCAAAGCCACAAACACAGCATCCATGGGACCTGACGACATCACAGGCTGCGTTCTATATGAAGTACAGAATGAACTGGCACCCGACCTAAGCACCATGTTCAATCATAGCCTCACTTCAGACTTTGTGCCCACTGTATAGCACACAGAGATGGTTATCCCACTCCACAAAGGGGGAGCCACCACAGACCCCAGGAATGACTGCCTCATTAGCCTAATGAGCCTGGTCTGCAAGGCCATGAAATGCATCATCATGGAACTTATAAACAAAGACATTGGCATTGTGCCCACTGAATGGCACATAGCAACAGTTATCCCACTCCACAAAGGGGGAGCCACCACTGATCCCGGGATCTATAGACCTATTAGCCTGACGAGCCTGGTCTGCAAAGCCATGGAACGTATCATCATGGAACTCATAAACAAAGACATTGGTAACCTCCAAACTCTGGATCCCACCCAGTTTGGGTTTGTAAAAGGCAGATCGTGTCTCCTAAACCTGAATGACTTCTTTGAAGCAGTAACCAAAGCCGTAGATGAGGGTAAGGTGCTTCACACAGCCTATGAAGATCTCACCAAGGCTTTTGACACCATCCCCCACTCTGGAATTATAGATAAACTCACTAAACTAGGTATTAATTCCTATGTCACAAGATGGGTTGCCAACTGGCTCACTGACAGAACCCACACTGTGAAAGTAGCAAACTCCAAATCCGACTTCAGACCAGTGACAAATGGAGTACCACAGGGTTTAGTCCTGGGTCCTCTCCTGTTTGGTATCTACTTTTCTGAAGTACAGGCTAACACAGAAGGTCTTTGGCTAATGAAATTCGCAGATGACTGCAAACTAGGAACCATAATTGAAACTCCTAACGATGTGGACATCCTACAAAAGGACCTCAATGAGACAGATGCCTGGTGTCAAAGTCATGGCCTCATGCTCAATGCCAAAAAGTGCATTGCCATCCCCTTTGGTAAAAACTCTGTACCCATGAGCTACCACATAGGTGGTAGTCTACTTAACACCGAAAGTGTGATAAGACACCTTGGGATACAGGTGGACAGTAGTCTCTCCTTTGATAATCACATCACCACAGTAGTCAGGAAATCCTTCTACGTGGCACACCTCTTCACAAAAGGTTTCTCATCCAGGAAAAAAGAGGTAATTTTTCCCCTCTACTTATCACTCATTAGACCCATTATAGAGTACAATGCCCCTTTTGGTATGTACCTCACAAGATATCTACAACAACTGGAAAAGCCACAGAAATACCTCACAAAGAGGATTACTGGCCTCAAACAGATGCCCAACGCAGACCGTCTCAAAAAACTCCAGTTTTACTCCATTGCATATCGCCTACTCTGAGGCGATCTCTGCCTAACATACAAAGCTATGTCAAACCCAGAGCTGTTGGACATGCTCCACTTAAAGAAATCCCAGTCCCTCCGAGCTACACGCTCTAGGGACCTAAACCGTGTCACCACAATAAACAGAACATGCTGGAGGGATAGATTCCTGTCCCAGAGACTTCCCATACTCTGGAACAAACTACCTCTCTATATCAAACAGAGCTCCTCATTAGCACTCTTCAAGAAAAATCTTGATGATTGGATGGGTAATAGGAAATTCACCCCAGGGATCATCTCTGTGGCTCTGCCCGACAAGGGCACAGGAAAATAATTTTCTTGGGTAGTGAAAGCCAGGGTACCTTTTTGGTTAGGCTTGTATAGGCCCTAGGGCCAATAGCCTAGTACCTATCTATGAACCTACGAACCTATGAACTTTCAGTCAAACCCATATACACACTACAAATTATAAGTAAAAAATGCAGAAGCACAGCCACCCACATCATATTCATGCATACCAGAAATCAATAAAAGCACTAATAAATACATTTCTGATGGGGTCAAGGCCCCCAGCACCCCACACAGACCAGCAACTTTATATATACCAACTCTAAGATTACCCAACAGCAGTGAGTGGACATATTTCCAGTCCTGATGTACTAAGATCTTGCTATTCAAAGTGTAGGTGCATTTCAATAGGATGTGCCTGACAACCCATGGCAAACACACATTTTCAACTAGTTAAGCACTAGCTCGATCTGGAGTAAGCTCAAAGCATTCAGTGAGATGTTAAGTTAATCAGCTGAATGGAACTTCCAACTATACTCGTGCAACTCTACTCAACAACTGAGGGATGCAGTTAATTTCACATCTTTCAATACCTATAAGTTCCCCTTTAACTCATTTCCTCACTCATCTCCTCCTAAATCCTCAGTACTCTTTTCTGTCATACTCCTCCTTACCTTTCTCCTATCCCCTCTGGTATCTGGTTCCTATCTTACCCCTTCCCTATTGACACTCGCTGCTCCTATAGTCTCACCTGCTTTTCTGATTGTCTCCTGGCTATACCTCAGTTGTTTCTACCGCTCCGTTGCCTCTTGGCTCACTCCGCCTCCTCCCTATCCCCAATTCCCACCCACCCCGGGTCCTACATTTATAGCTCTATAGCCACACCCCTAGCCCTCCTATCCTATTACTCTCCTTCCCGCCAAATTGTTCCCCAGCCTTAGTACATCCCTTCCTACTCTATCTCTGCCCCAAGACCATACATCTTCTATTACCTTTCACTATTACCTAGACTTCTCTCCTTACACTTTCCTTCCACTCCAGCCTTTCTTTCTCTTTTCCAATTAATATCCTTTCTTATCTACCTACTGCTTTAAACTACAGACTTTCCCTATATTGCTTACCACATTCTATTTTCTCCCTTTACACTTTCCCTCTACTTCCTCACCTCTCTAATTACTAAATGATGCCTCCCTACATACTAACTATGCCTGTACTCTCTATCGCAATCACAACCACCCTTCTTTCTACATACCTTCTCACCTTTCTTGAAATTTCACTAGATAACTCTCTTATCTCCACACATAAACACACCTCTACTAGACTCACATTCACAACCTACCCTAATGTTAATTCCACCCCTAGTTATCACCTATCTAAATTCCATAGGCAACATCACCTTACATACCCCTACTATCTTGCAAAAACAAAATCTCTAACAATTCTAAATAAGAACTACTTAACAAAACTTATTAATCCTACTCTACTAGATGGAGACATCCACCCCAACCCTGGCCCTACCTCACCACCTCCCCAAAACTGCTTGCCTAACCCCAACAATAACTTCCTTATAGGACACCTTAACATCCAAAGCATAAATAACAAAATACCTTTCATCCATGCCCTCTTAGATATACACTCATTTGACATCCTTTGCCTCTCTGAAACCTGGCTTACCCCAGGCACAAAAGACTCAGAGATTGTACCCCAGGGTTATAACATAATAAGACACGACCGCTTAAAACGTAAGGGTGGAGGAGTAGCAATACTCTTCAAAAATCAACTTAACATATCTATTCAACCAGAATGCCCAAACCTAAATAGCAAAACAGAAACCATCATTATTAAACTCCAACTTAACCCCAAAAAATCTATTTACATTATTTGTTTGTATCTTCCCCCAGGTAATAACATTCCAATACTAGAAGACTTTTTAAGCTGGGTTTCTACCAACTACCCCCAAGAAACCATAATTCTTGGTGACGTTAACACAGACTGGAACACTATAAATACAATCAATCCCACCTCCCATATTAACCTACATGGGTTTTCACAAAGTATTACCTCAACTACAAGAGTCAATAAACCCAGTAAGAAAGAGAGTATATTAGACTGGATACTAACTAATAAAGTTAAGACACATTATAAGGTAGGTATTATGCCTGATGACATCAGCGACCACTGCCTAACCTACATTTCTAGACAAAAATCAGAATTTGTTAACCTCCCAAATACAAGGCTAATTCGATCAGTCAAACACTTTAACATAGACCTTTTAAAGCCGAACTGAGTGCATGTAATTGGAATTGCTTAAAATCACTCCCCTAGAAGAAGCAGTATTTTTCTTTAATTCCACATTCCTATCTATACTTGATTCTCATGCACCAGAACGCTCTATTAGAGTAAAGACCAAATCGCCCCATGGCTGACCACCAACACAAAAACTCATGCTTGCTAGAAACAAAGCATGGAAATCTTGGAGATGTAATAAACTAAACCCTGACTTAGTTGAATTCCGCCAGCTTAATTTAGCAAAAATCAATAATCTCTGACAAGAAAAACTTCTACTGTAACCTCCAGGAAACACATATTAACAACCCTAAACAGTTCTGGTCATCAGTAAATAGACTTCTTTCCCCAGGAACTGCGAAAACTCCTTCCCCTCTAAATGCTGACCCAGAAACCCCTCTCCAGACTGCCAATGCTTTCAACTCTTTTTTCTCTGAAACTATTCAAACCCTAGCCAAACAAATGAACACTAACAACTCTCATATACCACCTAACAGAACTACCTCTTCCCTCAATTTCGCTCTAAAACCTATATCTACCTCTTTCATCTTCAAACTCATTCACAAACTTAAACCCTGCACCCCTTCTGCTGACAAGCTCCTTCTCTTTTCCTTCAGAAAGCTGCTAAAGAAATTGCTTATCCTATTTCCTTACTCATCAACAGAACTATCCAAGAAGGAACCATCCCTGATATATGGAAAGTCTCCTATATTATACCACTTCATAAAGGTGGAAACTCCTTGACCTTTCCAACTTTAGACCAATTGCCCTTCTTTCACCCCTTGCAAAATAATGGAAAAATGTATTCACCAGCAACTGGTACACCACCTCTCCCTCCACAACATAATAGCAAACTGCCAGCATGGTTTTAGACCCCATCATAGTACCACCACTGCCCTTCTCTCCTTTATAGATACTATCAACAAAAATCGAAACAACCATTCTCTCTCCTCCGCTCTTTTCATTGATCTCTCAAAAGCTTTCGACATGGTTAACCACTCTCTCTTAATCAATATTCTCGAATCTCTTCCTTGTGATAAACTAGCCACAAATTGGTTTAAATCTTACCTTAACAACAGACAACAAGCAGTAATTTGGGAAAATCACATCTCTTCTCTCTTGCCCATTTCCATCGGAGTTCCCCAGGGCTCCATTCTAGGTCCACTTCTGTTCACCCTCTTTATAAACGATCTTCAGACTGCTATACCACAAGCTACCTGCATACAATATGCAGATGATTCTACCCTTATCTGCTCCGCACCTTCTTCTACTGAACTGACCTCCTTAACACAAAATACCTTTAACAAAGTAGAAACTTGGTTTTCTAAACGGTTTCTCCTACTAAATGCAAAACAAACTAAACTCCTCCTCTTCTCCCCCACCTCTCGGTCTCCCCCTTTAAACTTTACCATTTCTTCTAATAATGGCACTATCATCTCGCCTGATCCAACTACTAAACTTCTTGGAATAACCATTGACAATCATCTTTCCTTCGATCAGCACATAAACAACACCATCAAGGTTGTTAACAAAAAAATTGGATCCCTATATCGTATTAAACCTTTTCTAACCCCAGCAACAAGAACCAAATGTGCTCAAACCCATCTCCTATCTACTCTCCTATATGCTTCTCCCATTTATACCAACCTCAAGAAAAACAATCTTAAACTTGAAACTTGCTATAATAACATAGCACGTTTCGCCACTAGTAACCCCTTTAGGACTCACCACTGTATAAATCTAAAGCAACTTGGCTGGCTCGAATTTCAAAACTACCTAAAAATTCCTCAACTCACTATAGCTCACAACATATTACACCTACCTGACAACACCCCTATACTCTCTCAACTCCTAATCCCGTATAATAATCTGAACTTCGCTGCTCCTCTAGTAAACTTATGACTAAATCAATAAAGGCAAACAACACAGCAGGTTGTTCTCTTTTCACTAACACTATAGGTAAATGCTGGAATCTCTTACCTTGTGACATAACTTTGACTACATCCCTGCCTCAATTCAAACAGTAAATTAAACTGTACTACCTAAATCATTGGCTTTGTTTCTGCAGTACACCAGGCTAACCTTTTTCTTTCTCATACTACATCTCTCCTTCACTCTTCCTATTAGTATCTGTCTTATTTCTTCTCCTTTTACAGTACTAATCGACCTAGGTACATTCTATGTAAAATTGCTAATATGGTATTAACTGCTCATCGAAATGTGCTTCTCCTGAATCTATCTTGCATTCTGTGTGATGTTATGATTTTCTAATTTGTTACTTATAAACATTTGTAATATTTTGTAATGTACTTAGTATTTAGTGGAGCTTTTCTCCTCGGGCCTCTGCTGAAAATGGACATGTATCCAGCCAGACTAGCCCGGTCAACAAATGTAAAATAAATAAATAAATAAATTTCTAGCTTGCTTAAAATGTGATATCCCTTGACTGTGTCCCTCTGTTTAATTTCCTTATATCTACAAGTAACCTAAACATTTCTCTGAATTTAATTCTCATTGTTTTTTTCCACGAACAAAGTTTTACCACAATCAACTCTCTGCCGCACTCTTGTCTAAATTAAGTTCATCCTACACACTGACTATTTCATACACACGCTCTCTCAACTTCCTCACAGTATTATCAGCTTACCTGTGTTACTTTCCTTCACATCCCACATCCATCTACAAATATTACACTACATGCTGACCACTCCATATACTCTCTCCTACCTCTAATTCTTTCTCCTTGTTATTCATACCATTTGACTTTTTCTACTTTACTATGACCAGCTATTCTCTTACATACTAAACTTACCTAACAGAGTATTTACGAATATAATATTTGTCTACTTCTATTATTGTATTCCTTGTGTTTCAGCTGTAGCTGCAATTCACTAATTGATGTTAAAATTATAATGTCATGCCTCAGACTGAGACTGAAATAGGTCCTATGGCATCAGTGTTCTTCCTTGGCTAACAAATTCAGAATAAATAATAGTTTTATGATATTTTTTATTCAATAAGTCTGATTATTTCTCAGTTTTGCCTGATGTGTATTGTACTTGTATGTTTTTTGGGTCCCCTCTATACATCGGTCTTGCCCAATAAGATTAATCCATTCAACAAAAAATAAATAAATAATCTTCCTTCCTTTCTATCTATCTATAAAACAGAGAGATGGATAGGACTGAGAGAGAGAGAGAGAGAGAGAGAGAGAGAGAGAGAGAGAGTGAAAACAAGGAGACTGTAATATATATGACTGTATGTAGCTCAGAGGGATGTACAACCAACATTTTCATCACAGCATATGCTGTGTACACCAATTATCTGTTCTATTTGGGAGTCCCATATTTCTAGCTTGTAACAATCCCTTTTCAATACCTAGTTTTTAAATAATGGTAAGTAAATATCTAAAATAAAAATATAACATTCTTTGTTTTTGTTACTCATCTCATTTGTTTCCACAATCTTTAAGTAATTATCAAGCCTCCCTTGCAAGCCCTGTCACCAAAATGGCCCATTTGTTTGCACAGGAGGATGAGGTTCAAGAAACAGGAGCAGTGATGTCATCCTGTTCGGGGAATCATATTTGTCTTCAGGCCTTGTCAGCTTGCTATTGCACATCTGTATCACATCTCATGGGATGATGTGGAATGAGTATATGCAAAGGGTGCATCTCCCACTTCTGCATGAGCTATCCTCATTAATGCCCTGCTGTCTTGAATGCAAAGCACCTTTGGTGGTTCCCACTGGAGTCTGTATTCTGGCCATGGTGCAGACAACCCACCACCAAGGAAAGGTGAACAGGTTCTATCTCATCATTACATTCTCTCCCAGACAGCTAGTTGAACCCTTTGTTGGCCATGTCATGATCAGCCATTTATCATTCTATGACACAAATTTAGTTTGCTGCATCAACATACACATTTATCTATCTGCCTGGATTCCAAAACCATTCCATATTAAAGTAAGGTGCTACCTCAAGTTTCCAAAAACCTGTCAAACATATGTGATTATGGAATAAAGCTTATGTACTTCCTTAGGTAATGTATGCATATGAGGAAGAATGAAGTCCTTCTTCAGTGATTCCAAGATTATGCCCACTTCTAAAGGAATGAATGGAATTAAAACCTCCAAATCTTCAGGCAGCTAAAAACTGGCCAGGTGTGTTTGAAATCCTAGGTGTGGTCCATATGTAACTTCCAGGGAAGAACTCCAAGTTCAGTCATCCATACATAATATACCAAGGGTAGAACATGCTGAAGAAACAGTGAGTCATGTCAAGATCATAGGATCAAAGAAGATTACTAGACTATTGACCCGGAGGTCATTTTAAGCCTAGCTGTTTCATCCCAATGTAATACCATGAAAATGCTAATCAATACCCAATATTGCATTTAGTGATGACTGCCCATGTCCAGGGGCAGGGTTGTGGGCACTATCCCCAGTAAGAATTTACGGTGCTCCATCCTCTTGTCCAGGTTCCTCTTGAAAAGTGTCATAGAGGTGCTCTGTTTCACATGAATTGGTAGCCTATTCCAAAGATGCGGCAGTCATTGGGAGATAAATCTGTCCCTCTGCTATATCCTATTCAAGTCACAGGCCGTAGTTAGGTCCCTGGAATGGGTAGCCCTAGTCCCATTTGATTTACTGATATGCAGCAAGTTCATTAGGTTTGAGTCTTGGATTGCTCTGTAGGCCAGGCATATGTCTCCCCTAAGAAGTCTATACAACATTGAGTATAGTGGCAGAGACTTTAGTCAGTCTGTGTAAGGCAAGTGCTGGAGCCCCTTGATCTTCTTTGAAAGAAATCTTTGAAGTCTCTTCAGTTGCTGCAGGTGCTTTGTACGGTACATGCTGACCTGGGCATTATACTCAATTATGGGCCAGATTTGTGCCGAGTATAGAAGGGTTATAACCTCTTTTGCTCTTAAGGCAATGCCTTTACTAATCACATGTGCTATGTAGAAAGCCTTCCTTACTACAGTAGACACATGGTGGTTGAAGTTAAAGTTGCAGTCAAGTTGTGATCCCAGGTTCCTTATCACTTCATGGGTACTTAGGGTACTGCTGTTTATTTGCTAGTGTGAAGGGACATTGTTTGTGCTGAAGGGAATGATAAAACAAAGTGCTCCTTGGTCCAGTGCCATTTTTTTTGTTATTTTCTAGTTTGTGTTTTTTTCCTCAGTTGCTGAAGGGAATGATGATATATTTCTTTGCATTCAGTTTGAGACCATGATTTAATACACCAGTCATTGGTCTGCGTAAGAACCTTTTGGAGTATACTGACATCATTTGGGGATTCAGTGATTTGCATTGTCTGCAAACTTCATTACCCACAACCCCTGAGTTGTGATCTGAACTTCTGAAAAGTATATACCAAACAATAGGGGGCCTAGCACTGACCCTTACAGCAGCCCGCTGGTAACAGGTCTTCTGTTTGATGTGGAGTCACCCACTTTGATAGTGTGCACCCAGTTTGTGAGCTGGCTAGCAAACCTTCTTACAATGAAGAGGTTTACATTCAGTTTGCTAAGTTTATCGGTAATGGCTGAATGTGGGATTGTGTCAAAAGCCTTTGCCAAGTCGAGCTATGCTGTGTGGTGCAGATTTACCCTCATCACTGGTCCTGGTCACATTTTCAAAGAAGCCCTCCAGATTTAACAGGTAGGATCTGCCCTTGACGAAGGCAAATTGGGTAGCGTCCTGCATTTGGAGGTCACCTATATCTTTATTTATCAGGTCCATAATGATACTGTACATAGCCTTACAGATGAGACTGGTCAGGCTTATGGGTTTGCAATTCCCAGGGTCTGTTGTTAGGCCACCTTTGTGGAGGGGAATAACTGTTGCTGTTCTCCATTCCGCAAGAACAAAGCCTGTGGTTAGGCTATGATTGAAGAGGGTGGTTAATGGTGATGCTATTTCATGTTTTAGCTTGTTTAGAAGACAGCTTGGGATGTCATCTCGTCCCATAGAAGCTGTGTTTTTGCCTTGGATAAGGCTTTGAGGATCTGCTCTTCTGATATGTAGGGGGGTGTAGTTTGGGGGTAGGTTTGTGATAAGTTAGGAGGGAATAAGGGAGTGAAATTTTTGTCAAACCTGTACTATAATTTATTTATATGTGGTAGGGTATGGTCTGCACCCACTGGTGCTCTGTTGTAGCTGTGTGACCACTGCTGGCTGTACTTGGTTTGTACAAAGATAGATAAACTGTGCTATAGTTTCAGATGACTGATTTCCTATCTAGATTGCAGTAGCTTCTTATTCTGGCTGTTGTCATTCCCTACTTTGCTCCCTTGAGCTACTAACAGTATGTATACGTCACTTGTTAGATGTAAACCCCATAACCTCCACCCAGCCCATAATAATCTACCTGTACAGCCCCCACACTAGACATACAATGCTCTTACAGTCAGTGTGTATTATGCACTCAGAGTTAGCAAACACTTCTGTATGACTATCCCTGAGGCGTAAGCAATGTATTATCAGTCACAGACTCTGTCTGGTGTCCCGTACCTGTGTTGCCCATCCAGGCTTGGTTGTTCATGTAGCTTTCACTCAGATTTGCCAGCACCCTAAACAAAGAGACAGGCCTTTCTGTCACAAAGGACACTGGGATCACTAACATGGTTACAGTTTTGAGGTAGCCAGTGTTCTAATGTGCATTGTATGAAGGGTAGCAGCTCCTCACCAGACTGGAGGATGTAGTGCAATTATAGTATTTTTTTCCCACTTATCTAGCCCTGTCCCAGTGTCCTCTGCAGCAACCTGTGACACCTTCTTTCTACCTACTCTACCACTGGACTGTGAAACCTTTTGCTGGACTCCAGTGGGATAGGTGCTGTGGTTATGATGGTGAATGTATCTGTGAACACAGCATACTCCATGCATAGACAATGAGATTCAGACAGAGCAGAATGGAACAGCATTATCTATGGATGGTATATCCAGAAAGTGTTGGTGCATGTTCACTACTCATTAACCACAGAGCATAAGGCTGCATCCGTCCTCCCCCTTCATATTTATTTGGGGATATGCATCTCAGACAGGATCAGGGCAGCATGGATTCCGTGAAGTTGGAACTCTTCTGTGGTGCTTCATTCTTTTTTTAGTGTAAAAGTAATACATTTTTTCATAACAGTTTGGGCTAGAATATAACTGCACCATAACTGAAAAAAATATAACTGGTCAGTCACAGGCATGAGCTGTTTAGTCTGAAAAACCACATACAGCCCAGCATCTATCACAACGGTTGATACTTAGGGGAAATAGGTTTCACATTATGTTAATTTTGATATTGCTCCCTTGGTTAAAACACAATGAAAAATGAGAAGAGTAGTTGTTTAAAAACCTTAATTTCCATATGATTTAGTGGCATTTAGAAAAAAACAGTTCATGTTAAAATATAAGGATACCACCACTATTCAAAAGGGAATTAATTCTTAGATATGCCCTGTACAAACAGAATGACCGTACGTGTAAAGGCTTTAAGTAAGTACCCATACATACTGAGCAGTTACAGTTTAACAGGCCTGTTGAGCAGACATTACATTGTCCGATTCCCTCATCAAATGGGCATAGACTGAAGTGCCATACCTGTGTGAAAGATGAGCCTTTAGCATCACATGTAGCATAATTCCCATTTTAATGTTTTAACAAACAGAACACAACCCCCTGAATCCCTGATAGCTACACATAATGCAGATACCAACAGCCAGTGTAAATTTATAACACTCTTTCATGATACTTAAATAATAAGGCAGTCTTAACATGGGTCTTTAAGCCCTGATTAATGTATGCATGGCTGTATTCATTCTTTGAAGCATATTACAAATGTTGTTATCTGAGAATAAATATAATTATATAGGTTCATAGGTAAGTACTAGGCTAGCGGCATTGTGGACCATTTTAAGGCTAGCTAATTTACTTTTTGGTGCTCAAATTAACCTATCCCATTTGGTGTTAGATTGGTTTTAACCATCCCATGGTCAATAATGATATATAATTATTACCCATCCCATGGGCAATAATTATATATCACCCCTAGGATCATACCATAGATAATTTGAAGGGATCCATGCATGGGATAAAGCATTTACAAGCTGCATCTCTCCATTATTAGTACAAGGAGCAGTCCTGGAATAAATTTTCTGTTTCTTACCCATATATCCAAGATGAGCTTGAATATTGATGGGGATGAGCTTTGTTTTATATGGATATGGAGTCTGTTCCAGAACAACGGTATCCTTTGCGAGATGAATCAGTCCCTCCAAACCATTGCATTAATGTTGCAGAAGAAGTTTAGATCCAAAAACCAAGTATTTCTGATGCCATTTGATTTGCTGATATACAGCAAATCCATCAGTATTGAGTTGGAGGATGTCTTGTATGCCAGACACAGGTAACCGCTTAGCGGCCTGTAGGATACTGAGTATAGTGACAGGGCTTTGAGTTGGTTCACATATGACATATTGTTTAGACCTTGTATCCTTTGGGTAAGGCACCTCTGTGGGTGTTTCAGTATTTGCATGTATCTGGACAGATGCATACCAAAGAGGGCATTATATAGTCAATGATGGGCCTAAAGAGGGCTGAGTAGAGGGGAGCAATGGCATCACTAGAGTTAGACACAATCCCTTTGTTTACAGGCCGTGTGATATAGAAGGACTTTCATACAACAACTTACACATCTTGGTAAAAAGTTAGGCCACTGCCCACATAAGTTCCTAAATCATGAACAACTGGGCCAACTCTCAGGGGCATATTGGGTAGACAACTTTCCAAAGAAAAAGATAATGCATTATTTTGACATTTAGTTTCAGTCCATTATTTTGACAATGGTTATTTATTAGGGATAAACAGTCCTGCAGGATGGCTACTTGAGGATTTGGAGATTCAATGACAGCTCCTAACTTGCAGTCATCTGCAAACTTAGGCACCCACTGCCCTTTGGTATTGGCTTTGACCACAAATAGGAGTGGTCCCTGCTTAGAACCCTGGTGTACCCAATGGTGACTGGTCTCTCTGTGGAGGTATGTTCCCCTGTTTTGATTTCCTGTAGCCTATCTGTGAGCCAGTTTGCAATCTGTCGTGTGACATAGGAGTTCATTATTATGTTCATTGTCAACGTCCTACCAGAGTGTAATCTGTTATTTTTTTCCTCATGTTATACCTCTTTTGTCTATTTGTGGAGCTTTTCTCCCCGGGCATCTGCTGAAAATGGAAATATATCCAGTTAGACTAGCCCGGTTAACAAGTGTAAAATAAAAAAATAAATAAAATAAAATAAAATTAAAATAGTTTCAGTCCATTATTTTGACAATGGTTATTTATTAGGGATAAACAGTCCTGCAGGATGGCTACTTGAGGATTTGGAGATTCAATGACAGCTCCTAACTTGCAGTCATCTGCAAACTTAGGCACCCACTGCCCTTTGGTATTGGCTTTGACCACAAATAGGAGTGGTCCCTGCTTAGAACCCTGGTGTACCCAATGGTGACTGGTCTCTCTGTGGAGGTAAGTTCCCCTGTTTTGATTTCCTGTAGCCTATCTGTGAGCCAGTTTGCAATCTGTCATGTGACATAGGAGTTCATTCCCAGTTTATTTATCTTTTCTACTATGCCCCGAGTGGGGGATTGTGTCAAAAGCTTTAACCAGGTTGAGGTATGCGTGTATACAGTTTTACCTTCACCCATTGCTATGGTGATCTTTTTGAAAAATCCACCAGGTTGAGTAACCATGGCCGGCCCTTGACAAATCCAAACTGACACAGGTCCAGTGTTTGGAGGGTCTCTGCATCCTTATTGATTAGTTGCATGATCATTTTTCTATGGCTTTGCATGTGAGGCTGGTCAGACTTATAGGTCTGTAATTGCCTTGGTATGTGGAAGGTCTTCCCTTATGCAGGGGGATGACTGCAACTGTTCGCCATTCACGTGGTGCAAAACCTGTAAGGAGGCTGAGGTTGAACAGTGTTATTACGGGGAGTTGTCTAAATTGGGGTCTATATTATATAGTCGAAGTTTCAAAACTTCGAACCTCACATGAGAGAACTCATAAGAGCGAAGTTCGAAACATCGACTATATAATAAAATTAAAAAAAAAAAAAAAAACTTATGCTACTGCTCTGAGCAGGAGGACAAGCTCCCCTGCACCCTCCATATGGGGCTGTGTTCCCCCCACCCCCTACTTAAATATACCAACTCCAAGAATGCACTTCAGTGCAGAAAGGGAAAATTTCCCATTCTGCACGTGAAAAGCCTTTGACTTTCACCTTTGACCTTTCTGACGTTCGATCATATGATGTTGACCATCTATGATTCGAACATCGGAATGGTCGCTCATCTAATACAGACCCCCTAAATTGTGCTGCATGCTATTTAAGATTCATCCAAGTATATTGCTAGGACCCATTGATGCATAATTTTTGGCTTTTGGCAGTGATTTTAGGCCTTGATTTTTTGCGATATTTGGAGGCGAGCCAGTTTGAGGTTTACCTTGTGGGATAGATGGAGGGGAGAGAGGAGTAAAGTTATAGCAGTATTTGTCAGCCAGAAGGTTGGCTATATCTTCAGCCTCAGTGTAGGTAAGTGCATTGCTATGTTGTGCTTTTGAGATTAAGATCATAGCTAAAAAAAGCCTTGTGATTGTCTTTGGCCTAGGTAGCTATTTTAGCCTAAGACTTAGCTTTGGTGGATTTTATTAAGCCCCTGAGTTGTTTGTTTATTTTAGTGACAAGGGCTGTAGCATTTTGGGAATTATTCTTCATACTTCTGGTCAAAATTCTCTTCCTTTTATTGTAAAGCTTGTTGATAGTATGTAACAATTAATCGGGAAGCTTTCCAAAACAACCAAATCAAGAAAAAATGGAATGCAAAGCCCGGAGAGCAGTATCCAAAGCCAGGAACATGCAACTACGAATTGTTGATAGTATGGTTTTACCACGTGGGTTTGTATCTGGGGTTTGTCCTGCACTTGTTTCTACAGAGTACAGCTGCTTACATGCTGGTATAGTGCGGTTGTTTACATTTCTGCATATTCTGTAGAGTTAACTTGGTCTGGTGAGGGATTTACAGCTTGCCAATGTATCACTTAAGAGCAGCTAGCTTGTCTTAGAAGTTTCTATAGTTACCTTGGATGGAATGGATCTCATTTCAATTTTATTTTGAAGGATATGGTTTTATGGTCAGACCCAACAAGTGTAAAAGATGCCCAAGCAGTGGTACAAGATGCTGCCATATTAGTGAGGACAAGGTCCAAGATGTTGTTCCCCCTACTGGGTACTTTGGCTTACTGTTCCAGGACATTTGCATAGATAAAGTCCGGGAATCTCTGTCCTTGTGTACCAGTGGTGATGTAGGTTTCCCAGTCTATAGTCGGATAGTTTAGCTCACCTAGGAAAATGATATTGGGTTTAATACTGAGTGATTCTGGTTCCTAGAGATAGGAATTGTGAATTGCGTGTGTCATAGAGAGTTCTGTAGCTAGCTAATATATAATATGGGACCTTCTGATGGCTATTTGGACACAAAGAAGCTGTAGTGCATCATGCTGCTTTACCAGCCTTGATGAGTCTCCTCCATCTTTTTCACCTCCTGCAGAGCAGCTGGTCTAAATGTGTGTTAGGCATTATAGCCCTGTGCAGCCAGTGCTCTCTGCCATTTTAAACCATATCTCAGTCATTGCACAGATGTAAATGTCCTCCAGGGTGAGAAGGGCTTGCACGGAATGGAATTTCTTGTTCGGGCTCCTAGCATTGATCAGTAACACTTTCATGTTTTCTTTTGCTTGTTTTGTAATGTTGGTAAGTTTAAAGGAAGAAAGCAAGCTATCCAAACTGATAAAGGAGACTCACAAACAAAGAGAAGTACATCCAAATGTATAAGTGAGTCAACTAACACAGTCCAGGTAAATGAAGAACACCAAAATAACGGAGAACAAATGGGAAGAACACCAAAATATTTTTTTTTTGGTCTGAAGAAGCGGTAGCCCCATGAAAGTGCTAACCTTTTGTCTCAATAAACCATTTGTTCTCCATTATTTTGGTGTTCTTCATTTGCCTGGACCATGTTGATTGACTCACTTATACTTTTAGATATGTTGGTAGGTTTATCAGGTTGGATTTGCCTAGAAAAGGCACTATGGAGTGGACAATGTCTTTGCCCATAATTGAAACCCTAGAGGAGACAGATGCAGGCCATCCTTGGTGAAGCAGCATGGTCTATTTATGATATCATTCCAGGCTAACAAATATTGGACCCCCTTTGAATGACACCAAAAACTAAGCAAATTTCTGAAGTCAGTTATTTTTGATCATATTGTGACATCATCCTTGGAAAAGGTAGAATGCTGCTCAGTGCTAGGCTCATAACTCCCATGGACAAATAGTCTCTGCACTCCATCGTGTCTCTCCTCATATAATCCAGGGATGTGCACCTCAAGTGACTGATACCAGCACGACTTATGACAGAGTCATACTGGTACTTGTTCAAGGTCTTGAGTGCATGCGTGATCTGACAGATCCTGACATCAAACAAGTAACTAACCATCATTCTTTCCTTGCTCAACCTGGTAAGAGGTACAACTGTACACCTTACAAAGGAGTCACCCATAATAATCCATAATAAGAATGTCTGGTTGGGCTGAAGCATGTCTTACAGGCTCAGCATCTGTGACTTCAGGACTCATTGTACTATGTGAGGAGGTAGGCTTAATTTGCTGGATGTGCTTTGTGTCTGTGTTGTGTTTTGTATGTCTTTGAGGTTTCAGCAAGTTAATCTTTAGAACCACAGCATGTGATGGAATATGTGTATTGTGATGGCCTTAGTGAGATGCGGTGTGTGGTGTACTGTTGTTGATTTTGGAGACTGAATTTACTTTGTGTTACATTTTTGCCTCCAAGGACATTTATATATGTACATCTCACGCACTGTGTTATGCTGTTTGTCTAATATATGATAGTCAGACAGCATGAGACAATTCTAACACTGTCTCAAGATAACCATCTCAGTCGGGCTGGCTACAGAAGTTGCAGGGAAGTGCTGGTCCATGATTCTGACAGGAATGACTCATGGAGCAGGAGTGACTATAAATTCTTGGAGTTTGTTTTGTTTGGAATAATTTTTGGCTGTACTTGTGGCTGAGAATATAAAGTTCATTACAAAACAACTACACTGGAAGCTTTTTGCCACCAAAAGGAAATAGCAAACTAATTATAGAAAAACTCACTTATTTAACGCTAAAATCAGTGCAAGCAGTATAAATACACTCAGTATTAAGCAATGTTATTAAGGGTCTTTTAGCATGGTGAATAGTTTAAAGTGAGGGACTTTGCAAAATGATAGTTATGTGCTTTTTGTCAGCAGCCAATAAATGGGTAGAGGGAGGGAATTATGTTGTCATATTATCATATGGAGCCAGACCTCTCAACCAATTGGGGACAAATTTCAACAGAATCAGGGACAAGTCAAGAAAAAAATTAGGGACACTTTTAAAATATTAGTGCTATTAACTTGAAACATTGACAGAATCAGAGCATAGGAATTAATACACATTTACGGAAGTAAAAGAAGTTTATAACTCTTAATTATTGTCATTATTCTTTAAGTGTAATTCACCACCTTTCCTCCAAAAGTCACTAGTTTTAGGAGGGATTAAGAGGGACAGAGTTAAAATTTGAGTCAAAATCAGGGACATCCCTGAAAATCAGGGACAGTTGAGAGGTATGTATGGAGCAGGCAACAACAGATACACTGCATTTAACAACACAACTAGAACTGAGCAGTAGGAATGGAAAATTAGCTCTAAGCTGACTGGTCTTTACTGAAAACACTAGTGCTGAACTAGCCTGGCATATACTCAATACATACGAATAAAACTAGAGCGTAATACCAACAGTTAGTTCACTTAAATGGCAAAATGCAGTGCAACTATGTACTGGAATTGTAATATAGGTTTATAGGCCTTAGCTAAAGTAGATGCAGACTGTTAAAATGAATTAAAAACAGATCAAGAAATGAAGAATCTTATGTTTCTTTCTGTATGAAATGGAACTATTATGATCTAAAGTCACAGATTTCTTACAAATCTTGATATATTATAAACTTCCAGTCCTTTTAATGAAAATACAAAGGCACTGGAACACTGAGATGATGAAATACTTTTTAGTGGATCAACATACATTTTACAATTACTTGAGCTTTAAACTAACAGGAGTATTTCATCGGAAGTTATTAAATTACTGATTTTAAAAGCAGTGTTTTAAACAAGAAACACCTACTTCCAGCTTACATCCAAGTCATTCCAAGTGTAACATTGTCTTATCCAAAATTAGCAACAGTATTTGAACTAGCAAAAACTATGAGCCAAATTAAAAAAAACACTTTTCACCAAGCAAATTTGAATGATGAGTGGCCACACTCATGGTGGGTCTGACTCAAAAAACGCATCTACATTATGTGCCTAGGCCAAATACTGAAGTGCTGCAAATGATAATTAGGCAAAACAAGATGTCAGAATAATTCAGAAATGTCTAAATAGTGTACATCGATGCTGCACTTACTTTAGATTTGAAATCAGCCATATGCCTGTGTTCAGACAAAGTAAATCAAGCATATGTACTCAGAATTACTGCAGCCATTGTAAATATGTATCTGCAGAAGGCTCTTATTGCAGCTGCTTTGCTTGATGGTATGCGACATCGCCTTCAAAGGGGCAGGGTCATCCAAATGCACTTAACATTTCAAATCCTCCATGACAACGACATAGTAGACTTGTACCGTGTAAACAGAGACACCATACAGTAAATCATGGACATTTATCATCCTCGTCTGCAGCCATGTGGGAGTTGTAGAGTACCTATCCCAGTGGATAAAAAGGTATGTGTGGCTTTACATATCTTAACTACAGGAACCATTTTGTGAAATACTGGGGATACAATGGGAGTATCTTATATGCATCTCTCTTGAGAATATTCCATCAGTTCCTCAATGCCATGCTGTACCTTAGAGGAAAGGACAAATAACATATGAGAGGTCTGTGATATAGCCCATTTCCCAGAGGCTGTGGGGGCCATACACTGCACCCTACTGGTAAACTGGAAAGGAGGTACATAAACCACAAAGGGTATCACTCCATGAACTTACAGGTGATATATAATGCACAAGGTATCATCAACAATGTACACCCAGAAGGTTTTCATGACTCACACATATGGCAAACATGTGATCTATACCAACAGTTTGCAAGGGGTGACTTCCCACAGTGGCATCTTTTTTGTGATGCTGGATATGTCCTGGAACCCTAGCTCATGACACCCATCAGAAATTCACATAATCAGACTGATGAGGGGTACTTCAATGCACTATCACAGAACACAAATATTACAGAGTGCGTGTGTGTGTGTGTGTGTGTGTGTGTGTGTGTGTGTGTGTGTGTGTGTGTGTGTGTGTGTGTGTGTATGCTTTCTCTGTCTGAATTTATCTGGTGGTGCCTTACAGTATGACCTTAGCATATGTGCCAAGATACTGACTGCATGTGCAGTGTTACACAATATTCTAGTTAGGAAGCAGTTACAACAGACTGGCTTTTTGCAGGGCCAGGAGTTTCTAGCACCACGGTTAGCTGAAGCTGAGACAGACAAGGACTCAGAAGAGGGGCCAGCAGTAGGTGTTAACCATGCCAGATGGAGGCAGGCACAGTATGCTATGTCACTAGAAAAAAGGCAGTGGATTGCATTTAACTTTATAACATAACTAAATAAGAGTTAAGCAAATGGTATATAATAAAAGTGATACATGTAAAAACACCAAACTGTCCATGCATAGGCTGGCCATGCTATGTATCCGACACAGGCAACCCAGTAGCAATGTGGAAAAGGTAGGGTACAGTTACCATCATTTGCATAAGTAGACAAGGGGTTACATAGGCACATGTATTTCACAGGCAAATGTGTGAGTGCAGAGGTGCTGTAAAAGAAAAACTGCTTTTGTGTAGTGTGAGAATTCTATGAGGGTAGTTAATGTTGAGAAGTGCCAGGGTCAGTGGAAGTGTGGCATCTGCTACAGGCTGTGGAAGTATGTGTGTTTGTGTGCGTGTGTGTCTGCAGGGACACATCTCAAGCACTTGGTGGAGCAGTACAGCTTGGCATACTAGAAAGGTCCAGCGCTGCATGATAGAGGGTTTAGTTTTCCATTCCAGCCACCATTCATGACAGCTGACCCTGTCAGGAATTGCACTAACTATACCATGACCTAGGCTAGATGTTAGTGTGCTAAGTGACCTTTGCTAATCTCTGCTAGGAGATGTGTCAGCATGATAATAGCTACAATCATGGTGAGACCTTCTCTTGGGTGTAGACACCTCCACAATAGATATTACTGTGGAAGTGCTAAAACTGTGGGAAAGGAATCTCACTAATTCATGGCCTATGCTGGCTAACACCTGGAGATGTAGCAGGTGACTGTCCACATGGATGGTGCCTTTTCCCTCCCAGATGACCCAGTGAAGACACTACATAGTCCAATGTGTGATTCAGTCTATCCAATGAATCACACATATGGGATATGCACTCCCATATGAGTGACTCATTGCATAGACTCACACATATGGACTATGGACCTCCATAGGTCAGGATACACAATGTGAATCACCCTCACTGTTTTTGCCATGGATCTGCTGGAACTAGTCTATGCTTTAATGATGACTCTGCACATGCACTGGGCTGTATCCACTGAAACACCAACCTCAAGGGGGAGGGCAGTATACAATATCACCAGCGAGCGCTGTCATCAGCCCTCCTGTATAGACCTCCCTGCCCGAATGCTAGGGGCAGATTCTGACATCTGTCTACTTGAGGGCAGCACACTTCCCTGATCTATTGTGTCTCCATCAATCTTTCCTCTTTCAGATGTTTGTTTATCTTAGGTCTCCACAGGCGACAGACTGTGTCTATGGTCTGTGTACAGGATGTGGTGTTCATACTCCCTGTGTCACACACTCTGCACTCTCTGACATGTCAGGCTCTCCTCCACCATCATTATCAGAGGCTACAACATCAGAAGGCGGCAGTTATGCAGTGCTGGTCCTGTATAAAGGATCCCATGTGAATACGTCAAAGGAAAACATTATCCAGTGTAAGTAGGACCCAGCACCAGAACTACACATGCAAATAATATCGTTACAAGTGTAAACATAAGACAAAATAATATCCTAGACAATATTTTGTGCAGATAGATGTGTTTCTACGAAGCCTGAAGGACCCATATATCATAAGTCAGACAGATTTAATGAAGTGTAGACAAATTGTGAGCTACTGAGGGATTGAGGACTTGCAGCTGTTGATACATTGGACTAGGGCCACATAAATGGGGCATCTGCAGTTGAAAGTTGCTGGAGTCTGTCCAGCTCTGCCACAACATCCAGCAACACACTGTGGAACTCTGGGGTGGTGGCATTGCCTTTAGGTGAGACCAGGATCTCCTTCAGCATTGTAAAGTTTGGTTCAGTTGATGGTCCATTACCTGTTGCCTTTCATTCCCTTGCCAGGGTATCTCCTGTGTGGCCCATTTCATAGGCATAGTTCTGACCACCCAGAGCATTCACAGTGCTGACAAATTCAACCCTGGCAAGGTCACAGAAGGGCCGGTCAGCAGAATGGACAGCAAAGACATGTCTCCCATGGAGACAGAGGCCCTCCAGTACCACCTGTTTCTCAGCATCTGTAAACTTGGGTTTGCAGGTAGATGTGAAACCACCACCTGATGTAGTACGTTTTCTGTGCCCTCTGTTTTAGCCATAACTCTCTTGGTATGGAAAACAGTGGAATTGACAATCAGCTGTGTTCCAGCATGGGTTTACTAGTCCTTATACGCCTACTGTCCTGCTAGAGCATACAGTGTTCTGTAGTTGTGCATGATAGTTAGACATCTGTATCCTTAAGCTTTAAAAAAGGTCAGGTGTGTATTGTATACTAAGCAGATATCATCAACAGTACAATCACAATTGCAATTAAACAGATATATATGACCATTACAACAGCATGATATATGTGCAAGGCACTCAGCATTACAAAATTATTGAACATTAATCTGAGTATGAGCTCAGGGGTGTGTGCACCATCTGTTCTAACAATCTTGCATACTACTATAATCAGTACATTTGTAATGCAACCCTTAATGCAATTTTGGACAACACATATAAAAGTACTGACAATCTGACATCCCTTATAGGCCTTAAAGTAAAGAGGAGACACACAGATACCACTGTACAAATTAACAGCACCTGAAGAGATCAAAAGGAATAGGCAAGTGCACCTAAGCAGACTGGAGTGCCAAAGAGAATGTCAGGCTGAGTACACATGCTGTCACAAAATGTCTGGCTTTTAATAGTAACAGTAATAGGCTTGACACAGTGATGTGTTATGTTAGGAAACAAGTAGCACAGCTGTTAATACATAGATCAAAGTTATTAGTATGACTGTGCAATATCAGAAGTGTTTATTCATGCCTCTTTTTTAATTTCTTCAAGTCTTCTAGATTTCTAATACCATGATGGGAATGGACCCCATTCCCAAGTCAACCCCATTCCTAAGTCAAAGTACGATTAAAGTTCATGAAATTAGTATTCTTTCAATCTGTGATGTCAGCCAGAAGTGCTCTTCGCAGCACCCATATGTGTCTGGTAATGACCCCTTCTGCAATTCGTATGGAGTTACATGTATAGGTAACATATCTAAATACGACTTTAGATTCTTTTTTATAAGACCTGTTGTTCCTACTACTATTGGAACTGTCTGGATATCTTTCTTCCACATTTCTCTCATTTCTGCCTGCAGATCCTGATATTTTATGACTTTGTGTCTCTCTGTACACAAGACACTGTAGTCACTGAGTGTGACAATTTCAATGAGCAATGCTACTTTTGTCTTCTTTTCATGCACCACTATATCCATTTTTCTAGCATCTATCTTTTGAACTGTTAGTAATGGGTGATCCCATGTAATGTAAACTTCCTAATTTTCTATGATGCTTTGTGTCTCATGTTTCCAGTGTTTTTGAACCACTTCAATACCATAATGTTTGCACAATCCCCAGTGCAGCAGTCTTGCCACATTATTATGCCTTTCAGTAATCAGTCCTTCTGCCATTAGTATGTCACAACCAGCAACGAGGTGCGTGACTGTTTCCAATTCGGTTTTACAAAACCTAAATTTGTCTGTCTCTCCCACATGTTCAATGGACTTTGTAAACCAGTGTGTACATAGCCTACTATCTTGGGCTGCCAATATAACCTTTCATCTCTTGGTTTGAATTTGCCTCTCCTAAGCCATTCCTGCATTTGCTCCTGATCAACATGAGGTTCTTCCAGAAGTTTTCTATACTTGCAACTATATTTATGTATTTTCCACATTTCTTGCCTTCTCATCTGGTCCTTCACCTTATAATCTTTCTTTTGTTTTTTGGCACATTCAGTTGCTGCCTAATTTTTATCTACTTCTGGTTTGATTTTCATTTTTGCTTGACACTGATATACTTCTGCTAGAGTAACCAGAGAAGTCATCTTAGATTTATTCTCCTCATGTTTCAAAACTTTCACTACGTTTCGGTCTTGTGAGGTAAGCAGATATGTGTGGAGTCCTACGATTGCAGATCTGCACATGTAATCAATTTAAAGGAGGCCCATCCCTCCTTTGGAATGGGTAATATATAATTTTGGTATGCACTGATTTTTATAAATCATTTGGCGAGCATGAAGCACCCTTCTTCCTTTCCTATCTAGTCTATCCAACACATTTTGGGGCAAGTTAATCACTCCAAAACTGTAAGTTAGGACAGGAAGAGCAAATTGGTTTATAGCTTGGATTTTGTTTCTAGATGTCAACGCTGTTTTCAGGATTAATTTAAGTCTTCTAAAGTATTCCTTACTAAGTTTTATTAAAATTTGTTCATGTTTTATTGTTGATCCTTCATCAATTCCCAAATATTTATACACTCCCTCTTGCTCAAGTTCTTTATATCACATTCTTGTCCCAAACTGATGATTTTTCTGGTGCTGCAGTTTTCTTGCTTTAAAGGTTGCTTTTGCACATTTATCAAGACCAAATGACATTCTTATATCATCTGAAAAAGTCTTGACAACTTGCAGTTGTGCTTTCAGTTCCTCATCTGATGAGATATACAGTTTATATCATCAACAAAGAGAAGATGAGAAGTCATTACATTTTGTTGTTTTCTAGGAGCCAAATAATAGTCATGGCCTAAGCTGTTAAGTAGACAGCTTAATGAGTTAAGGGCAAGACAGAATAACAGCAGTGACAGAGTCACCCTGGAATAGCACTCTTTGAATTTGTATCCCTGGAATAATAATTTGTCATTTATCATGAGTTAGTTGCAAAGTGATCTGCCACTGTTTCATGGTCGCTGTAATGTAGTTGATCAGTGCAGGATGTATCTTATACATTTTTAAGCACTCTTTAATCCATGAATGTGGGCTACTATCAAATGCTTTTTTGTAATCAATCCATGCCATACTTAGATTCTTCCCCTTTTTACAGTTCTCCACTATGACTTTATTTAACAACAAATGATCCTTTGTTCCATATGACTTTCTTTTATTGCCTTTTTTTTCTATTGCCATGATTGAGTTTTTTTCTAAATGACTATAAACTCTGTTGGCATCAATTCATGTGTATAGTTTACACGTTGTCAAAGGCAAGTTATTGGCCTATAATTTTTAGGGTAGATTACAGATTTACTCTTAAGTAGGAGCATTGTCTTCCCTGTTGTTAGACAAGTTGGTGTCTGTTCGGGGTGAACATATAAATAGTTCTTACTCATGGCTAAATCTTTGTGCAAAGATGTTAATACTTTTAGCCAAAAGTTAGGTACTGCTTCTGGGTCTGATGTTTTTCAATTAGTGGCTTTTCTTAATTTTGTTTCAATCACTCTGGTTGTTACTTTATCCCATTTCATATCCTATACCTTTAAGCTTTTTATTGTTTCTTTTAATTATTTTATCCATTTAGCATATTTGTTATATTCCACAGGACTTTCATAGATGCTTCTCCAAAATGTATCTATTTCTTCTTTTTTTGGTGGTCTTTCAATTAAAGTTACCTTGTTTCCCAATTCTCTATGAAACTTATTGGGTTATCAATAAATTGCTTATTTTGTACTTTTCCTTTATATTTATCTGTGTATCTTCTAAGGTTTTACACCTGTGCTGAGATATTTAGTTTGTTATTTGCGATAGTGAATGATAGATCCTGGTCTCTTCTAATACTGCACATTACTTTTATCATATCTATCTTTCTTAGTATTTTAATTGATCTGATCCCTCCTCTATATTCTAACAGTGACACTTCTTATCTTAGCTGCTTTATAGGTTTCTCTATTTGATACTTCCATGATGGTATTCAATTTCTCCCCTTCCTTTCCCTCACTACCCTGTGTTCTTGGGGTAGAACTTTATCTCTTATTAATTTAGCTGCACATTAATATATCCTGTTGTTATACTGCATGGATCTCTATAAACAGTCCTAATTACTGTGTTCATTTGTTTTATCAAACTTTTGACTTTTTGAGTTTTATTGACCTTCTGCAGTCTGTTTCTTTCATTGATTTAATATGTCTAATTATGTCTATTAAATCAAGCAACATGGGTGCCGGAACCATAGAGCCAGAGGGAGCGGGAGCCCCCGGCCCCCACTTTTACAGATGCAAGACCTGTCGAGTAAAATTAATGAAGTGGAGTTTTCACTCTAAAGTGGATTTGCGTGGGGAAATTAAACTAACTAAACTAGCTGTTCTTGTTCTCTTATTGCTCTGTGTTACAGGAGTTATGCTGCCACTGTTCCACTGGTGCTGCCAGAGTCATGCCGGTAAGGAGAGTTTTGTTCTTTTATTTGCAGGAGTTATGCTGCTCCTGTGTGTGTGTGTGTGTGTGTGTGTGTGTGTGTGTGTGTGTGTGTGTGTGTGTGTGTGTGTGTAAAATGCCCTAGCTGACAACTCGTTAGAATATAATTATACAATAAGCTGCCTTTTTTGTTATATTATGTATTCTACCTGCATTTTGTATTGTACCTGCATTTTGCACTGTGAAGTATTCTGCCCTCTTTGATAATTCTGTGTTAACCTGTAATGTTCATTGTAAATATAAATGTTTTTGTGACTTGTTTTTTTATCCACAGAGTTTATGTCCCCCTAGTTATATTATGTATTCTACCTGCATTTTGTATTGTACCTGCATTTTGCACTGTGAAGTTTTCTGCCCTCTTTGATAATTCTTTGTTAACCTCTAATATTCATTGTAAATATAAATGTTTTTGCCATTTGTTTTTTTTTTCCACGGAGCTTATCTCCTCGGGCCTCTACTGAAAATGGACATGTATCCAGTTAGACTAGCCCAGTCAACAAATGTAAAATAAAAAATAAGTAAAAATTAGGTATACCTGGTGGTTAGTGTTACTCAGGCTCAAACAAGAGCCTGAATTCTGCAGACATACCACCACTTGTGATTCAGGGAGTTGAGTCCATAGCTCTCCACTGTCCAGATTTTCACATAATATTTGGTTCATACTTTTGGTCTGTTCCTCTTAAAATTTGTGTTTTCTGGCAAATCAATGAGAACTGAATTCACTAAACAATAATAGCTCTAAGTTTCTGTCTTCCTATATTCCAGGAAACACATGGCAATACAAAACATTTTATTTTAGCAACTTTCTAAGATTATACAAGCAATTTTTAAAATGCATCCCTGGTTTTGGGTCTTTGCGCCTCACCAAATAAATTTTGGCTTTTTCCAGATTTCTTGTGCTGCCAACTTGAGATTTAGTTGATCATCAAGTGGATTTTACAAGGTGCTGGGAGCTTCAGGGAAGGAGAAGTTTAATGCTACTTATGCTGTTGTTTGCATTGTTAGTAGCACAACAGGTAGTATACTTGCTTTTGATGCAGAAGGCTGTGGGTTCTACTCCCACAGTATGTAGATGGATTGCTGATACTGTATTGTGTTGTACTTTAATGGGGTGGATGCTGCATTCCTGTGAATGTCCTCCTTTGTTGGAGTTACTTAGTAACTATGAACCCATTATCAGTTTGCCATTTATTCCCCATTGCAAAATTACTAGCTTATTTTTTAATGTAGCATATGTAATTTATTCTTCAAGGGCAACAGGTACTTTATTTGTAGATGAAACAATGAAATATAAAGTTGTTTGCTAGCAGCAACCTCTTCATTAGTTACAGATCCCTTTAATGTGGAATTATTTAGATGACTTACTTCTGCAGAGATTTTGCATATTTACTGATATTGGTGGATTCTAATGATAGAAGTTTAAGTAGCCTTTCATGGTTGAAATTTTATGAAATGGGCAATTTTGTCATTATTGGTTCATACATTTTGTTTCATTGCTCACTAGAAGAATGTTCTCAAACTACAAATTCAAAACATATTCTAACAAGTGGTGCTGTATTATACAAGAAATATAATTTAATACAATCAGGTTAATACAATCAGGAAGGTGAATCAAAGAATGTATACATGTATGCTTGCTCACAGGATGCAGGAGATCTAAATAGGGGAAGAGACCAGTCACCAATGGCGTCCCCCAGGGTTCGGTATTGAGAGCTTTTCTGTTTGGCATATACATCTCAAAAGTAAAAGGAAATACCAAAAGGCTTTGGCCGACTAAGTTTGAGATGACTGCAAGTTGGGAGCAGTTATTGAATCCTCAAATGACTTAACCATCATGCAGGAAGGTTTGTCCCAAACAATAGCTGGTGCCAGAATTATGAACTGAAACTAAACTCCAAGAAATACATCATTGTATCCTTTGGGAAGTCCTCTAATCCAGGGAACTGCCAAATTGACAATGCCCCCTGAGAACTGACCCAGTTGTTTGGTGTTTGGGAACTTGTGTGTACAGTGGTCTAACTTTTGACCAACATGTGCCCAGAGTCATAAGAAAGTCTTTATATATTGCACAGCTTATAAACAAATTGATTGTGACTAGATCTAGAGATGTTATTGTCTCCATTTACAAAGCCCTCATTAGGTCATAATTTTGTATAATGCCCACTTTGGCATGTATCTGTTCAGACTTATGCAAAAATTGGAATACCCACAGAGATACCTTACTAAAAGGATACAAGTCCTAAACCACAGGTCTTGCATGGACCATCTCAAAGATTTATCACTATACTCAGTATCCTGCAAAGTCCTTAGAGGTGACGTGTCTGGCATATAAGGCATCCTCCAGCCTAATACAGATGGACCTGCTGAACATCAGCAAGTCAAATGGCATCTGAAATACTCAGTCCAGGTATCTAAACTGAATGTTGTGGAGAGATGGATATATATCCAGAACAGACTATCCATTCAAGTAAAACAAAGCTCATCCCTGTCCATATTCAAATGTAACTTGGATCTAAGGATGGGTAATAGAAAATGTACTGCAGGATTACCCCTTGTGCCACTAATGGATAGAGGCAGTTCCTAAATGCTGCCTGCATCCCTTACATGGTTTCCCTCAAATTATCTACAGTGTGATCACATTTATTCTCACTAGGGCTAATATACAATTATCATCCATGGGATATGTAAGACCAATCAGGAAATGTTAATTCAAGCACCAAAATGGAAATTGGCTAAGCTTAAAATGTCATCCAAGTGAACCTATGCTGTGGTAGTAAATAGTTTAAAAAAACTGCCCTTTTCTTAGCTCATTTTGTTCTAAACTGAGGGCACATTTTTTTGTTTTCCATTTCCATTTCCTGCGGGCATTCTATAGAAAGTTCTATAGCATCTTCCTGTGGCACCTTCTCTTCAATTTCATCTTGTGCCATCCGTTGCTCTGTCATATGGAAACTCACAGGCCTATCACTCCTCAACATTGACTGCATCAGAGTTTCCACAGATTCCAGTTCCTTCCCTTGCTGTCCAGCTTGAAGTGAACATTTATACTGGTTCCTGTGGAAGGCTCCAAAACATCTTCATATGGCACCTGAGCAATTACTTCCCATTCGACTGGTTTCCCCTTAATTTGGATATCCATTGCGCTATCCTGTTGTGGTGCTTTCTGAATTAGATTTTCTGTACAAATCTTTCACTTCACAGGTATTCCACAACCTGAGTTTCTATTTCTTTTACTTCTCCATTCCTAATCATCTCCTTTTCTAATTTTCCTCTTAGTCTTCTTATTTTTTTGTATTGTAAAGTTTTCCATGTCCAGATTCCATTGCCTGTATTTCTCTTCAAATATCTTTGGTGCTGCTCTTTTTGTATTGGTTAGTTTTGCTTTCTCCTTTGCATAAATATTACACCATACTAGATCTCTTTTTCTTTCCTATGTCCATATTTCTTCTTCAGATGTCTCCTAAGCTTCCTGCTTTGACTTACTTTGGGGACTCACTCCATCGTGCTGCGTTGTAACCTGTGTTAGACCTTCTATACCAAATCCTTCACTTTGCAGGCATTCCATAACTTTCACTTCTATTTTTTTAACTTCTACTTTACTGATCTTCTTTTCTACATTCCTCTTTGTAATATTATTTTTTATTGTGAAATTTTCCATACCTGGATGCCTTTGCCTGTGTTTCTCTTCAAATATCTTTGGGCCTGCCTTCTTTATATTGATACATTTAGCTTTATCCTTTGCATAAATATTGCACCATTTCAAATATTTCTTTCTTTCCCATGTCCATATTTCTTTGATATACTTTTCAAAAATCTCTAGGTTTTGTTGTTTATATTTTCACACTTCCTCAGATGCCTCTTTTTCCAAACAGGTCAAAGTTTCTTGATCTATATTCTGTTTTTCACAAATCTGTTGTATTAATGAATACAATTTTTTAATTGAAGCTTCTGACAGTTTTTCTTGTGGAAGTGTTTTTCTTCCCTCTAATTTCCCACTTAATCATTTTGTATATCTTGTGTCTGGAAATTTTGGGCTTTTTGCATAATAGTAACAATGCATAATTTCTTTCTTATCTTCAATTGTCCACTTTATCGTCATTATGGCTCTTCTTTGGCCTATCAGTTTTTGTGATTTTTGTGGACTACTACTTCCTTCTACAACAGGGGGGCCTTCCTCCCCCTGGGCCTGGCCTGGCCCCATTGTAGGATTGTTCTACACTGCCATATTTTCCAGTCCTGGCACCAGGCTGCCTACCAGGATTGGGCACTTTTTTATCCTGGGTCTTGTGCACCCAGCTTTTTTAATTTTTAACCTACTTCTGTACATGATATGTGCTATATAAATTCAGTGTATATATCAGTGTCATCTTGGTGAGATGTTGTGAAAACAGGGTCTACCTCATGAAGGTACTCACCAAGACTTGAGGATAAATTCAATTTTAGCAATACTACCCCTAGTTTGCTGACTCATCATCTCTCCATTCGGACCCCTATCATCTCTCCATTCGGACTATACTCCTCCTGTATAGTCAGACAAATGGGTCTTCATGCTAAATGTCTTTGTTCTCACACTGATGAGATATCAGTGGGTCCAATTTACTGTTGTGATCATAAAAACATTTCATGTATATTTTTCTGTCAAGTAGCATTACTGCAGCAGTACATGGTCCATATATGTAAGATCATCAGCTTACAAAAGCTGTCCCTTGCCTATCACCTGTAATTGAAATATGTATGTCTTAGCAGCATGATTACTGTACAGTATTCTCAGACAGCAAAATGCATCTCTGACACCAGACGCACATTGGTCTGGCTAAACAGCCCTAGCTCCTCTGCATATACATATCTATCTATATATGTCTAGCTCTCTCTCTATATATATATATATATATATATATATATATATATATATATATATATATATATATATATATATATATATATATATATATATATATATATATATATATATATATATATATATATATATATATATATATATATATATATATATATCTGTATATAGGTATCCTGCACCTGATCAAATGAACACAATGCTGACACCTGTTTGGTCAATACCATTTGATCAATGCAGACAGATTATCAACAACTGTGTGTGATCAACAATCCCCATGTAGGGTAATATTCCCTTTTCCCATGGATTATACAATCCTGGAGTTACTATACATATAATTGGCAAGGGTGAAGAGGGGTGCAGCAAAAACATTGGCCATTGGTTTAGTCAGCCTCACAGTAATCCCTGGAGCATGCACAGAATGTGTCAGTATTTGTTAATTTACTAAATTAACTTTCTTGGGTGGCATAAGCCAAGGAACCTTGTTGGCTAGGCTTACTTAGGCCCTTGGGCTGATAGCCTAGTACCTACCTATGAACCTATGCCAGTTTACTAGGTGTTGGCATTGTGTCTGGTTGGGTTTAGGGCATCTGTGTGTGTGTATGTATATATATATATATATATATATATATATATATATATATATATATATATATATATATATATATATATATATATATCTATGCATGATTATATCATTTTTGTTAGAACATACCAATCTAAGAAACAGAAGGGTTCCTATTATTTAAGTGAATGCTGAAATTTGCGAATGCTGTTTCCTCCCACGTGATTATGTGAAATGGCAAAATGCCAAAAGTACGGAACAGCGATTTTTTTTTTCCTTAGGAAAAAAATGGTCCATTTTCAGGACTTTGCCATTCTCCACCATGGTGCGATCTCGGAGTTGGTATTTTTAAGTAGGAGGTGTGTGGGGGCACAACCCCCCCACTTTATTTTGTGTTTAGATTTGTTCAACATTTTGGATTTTCGAGTATTTTGGGTCGATTATATATCATTCACAATTTAGTGCGTTCGTTAATATAATATAGACCCAAACAGAAATGAGTGACCACACAATGAAAGAATCATAAAACATTGATGATATGATGCATCTACCACTGTCAGTAAATAAGAGCTACAGAAAGCAGATCATTGCTTGAACAGTGGCACTGTTAGGGAAAAGTTTTTTAAGTAATATAATATATAGAGTTAGGGTTAGGGGCAGGGTAAGAGCATGGTTAGGGTTAGCATATGTGAATAAGGAGGGTGGGATGGCTTTGTGCCACTGTACTACCTTACTCATGTGTGCTAACAATAACCCCACCCTTGCTCCTGCCACTGACCTTAAACTTGCACATTACATTACGTTACTAAAATCCATTTCACCTAACAATACCACTAACCAAGACTAAAGGACATAGAACATCCACAATACCAGTCAGGCACAACACTAAACTGATCCCCTTAGCTAACCCTAAAACTAACCTACAAACACTTGCACATGCACACTACTTGCTATAATGCAGACTTACACATTGTCAAACTCACTACCTTTTCAGTCAACCATTCCTTTGCTTGCATACTCCTGCATACCTACACTATATAACGCTTGAACTCAGCCAGATGTGATTTCTCAAATAGTGTATATATATATGTGTGTGTGTGTGTGTGTATATCTATCTATCTACACGCACACACATATAGGCTTCTGACAGCCACGACTAATACTATATCAGTAGTTAGAATATAGTTTGCGCTGTGTTTGCATTCTCTTCTCCACTCTCTTTGTCGTTATCCTTTCTCTTGCACATGTTTTTTTTAGTTTATGTGTTTAGTTTCTCTATTTGATTTATTCTTATATGGAGCAGCAAAGCAACCTGCACCCTCCCCACTGCCTAGGCCTGTCAGCCCCACACAGGTGGCAGCAGCAGCATCACCACCAACACCACCAGCTGAAGAACCAAGCACTGTTACCCTACTGGTGGATGAAGATTGAAAGCTTGAGCTTTAGTTGCCCGAAGTTCAAGGCACCGTAGATTGGAGGCCCTACACAGGAAATCACTGTTAGTGAGTATTGCAGACAATGACAACCTTTTTGTGGGAATTTCCCCCTTCTTTGAATTAGTGTGACCATATAAACATTCAGGTGGTGTGGGAAGCTTGCCCCCACATCAGGGGTGCAGTGAGGTCTTATCCCTCTGCAAAAACACTTCATTAAAAAAGTGTTTTTCGACATTATTTTTTTAGCTGAATCCAGATTAGGGATTCCAGTCCTCAGTATATTTGCCTCATCCACTCATAGTGGAAAGACTGAGCACATCTGAGTCCCACCCTGCGACAGTTCCCTCATCCTCCTATCTGCACCGCTTGTGACAGGCAGTCAGACAGCACTGCACTGAAGACTGGTACAGTGGTGCCCACCGATGGCACTGTGAGTGGAAGCGACACCTTTATTACCCATCAGCAACTGGCAGACATTGTGGGAGATATCCCTGACAGGAGGCTAGATGTCCGCATAGGATATACAGGGAGACCATGATCCAATGACTTATTTAGTTGTGTCCCTGCATAGCATTTACGCCACCTTCTGATTCAGGCTTCATTGGTGGGAGTACTCAGCATGAACAGTAGTCTACAGTGTGTCTAAAGTGGCAGAGACTGCATCTGAGAATACTCATTTATATCCCCCAACCTAGTACTCCTCCCTTTAGTGTTCATGCCCATCCCTGTTGGTTTTACAATCTTGCCCTCACCATTGTTGCCCCTCCATTTGTTTGTCTCCTTTAATTTACATTCCTCCTTCCTCATTATGTTACCCCACACCCTATTAGTCTTGTATGTCTTTCCCTACTACCTAACCCACACCTCTTACCTTTCTCTTCCTTCCTTCATTCCCCAACTTTTCCTTCTCTTAAAAAAATGGGCATCTGTCGCATAAAAATTAATCCTTCCTACCCTACTTCCATCCTACTCATTCCTTATTTGCTCACCTTTTGTTCTACCACCTGAGTGTACCTCTTTTCATCGGTGTCCTATAATCCCATCCAATCTTTAATCTAATCCCTGAGCCCATCAATATGGCAACTGCAGTAGCTTATCTACTTAATGCTGAGTTTAAGACAGAATCGCTGAAGAAACTCCTGGGCTCATTCCTCTTAAGGCCTGTCTTTGGATTACATCTTCTGATCGTTTCTTGTTCAACATTCTCCTGATATGTTCTTCCCTGAGCCCTTCGGTACAACTGCTGCAGTAGCTCACGTAGTTAATGCTGACTTTAGGAGAGAATCACTGATTAAAGCTATGAATTCAGTTTCTTTTAGGCCTAGCTTTTGATTAGTACTTCTATTCTATTCTTCTGTAACATTTCTTCATAAAACTCACTTAGTTAATGGTGTGTGTCCCCTTCAGAAGATCAAGTCAACAGAAAGTCGAACGTCATATGGTATTGACCATATGACTGACTTTCCAAAATGTCAAAGCTTTTGAATGTAGAGCATGGTACAGTGGGGACTGGGGAATTTATCCTTTCCCCCACTGAGCTGGTATTTACAATATGCAGGGAGTGTGTGTGTGTGTGTGTGTGTGTGTGGGGGGGGGTGCAAGGGATCTTGCCCCCTCAGAAAAAATGCAGATTTTTGTTGTTTTCTGTTATTCGATCTGTGCGCATGGTTGCTCAACAATTATACTAGAAGCTCTTGCATGGTCAGTGTGTTTACAACATCTGCCATAACTTTACTCTACATGCAGGTTGGTGTACCATAATCTTCTCTCAGGTCTGTACTGTGGCCATAATGAATCGCTGCTCATTGTACAAACTGACTTGGCTGAATGTATCCCTAATGAGCTCTGGGGTTTGTCACACATGCATGGTAAACATTGAATTGATGTAGCTGCGATCACAGATGTGATGCTTCTGAATCCCTGGTTATATTTTAATACAATTAATGGAATTAATAATTTTTATAAAATGATACAATAAATAAACACTCTAAATCATTAAGCTGTGGAAGTTCTTTTGTATGTTATTTATCACTGGCTACCTTATATAGATCACATTCAATATGGGTCTATATGTTTTCCTTTTGATTCATACTCCCTGCTGCCTGCTCCCTGCCATACTGCATCTTCTCCTCCTCCCATTACTCTCCACTGTTCTGTCCATTTCCTTATAAGCTGATCCTGGCTTTCTTCCAATTGCAATATGTTTTCTTGTCTGGCTATTTCATTTACCATAATCATCATCTCTTCTATTTCAGGAGAGTCTATTCTCTTCTATGTAGAAGTTATTGCCTTTTTCCATGCTAGTATTGTAACATTCTGTAAAGCTCTGTCAAGTGAATGTCCAGTTTCAGGAATTCCCTAGCAGAAATGTCAGTTTAGTAAAGCCTCCCCTTCATAGCCATATATTTGCCACTAATTCTAATAGTTGTTCTTTATACACTGCTAGTTTGGGACAACCCCCCAAAATGTGCATCCAGTTACCCAGCATGTTTCTTTTATACCTTAAACAGATGGTAGATACTATGGGATGCATCTTTTTTTTTAAACACCTTTATTAAAATATCACTTAAGACAGAGGCACCCATACATTAACAGAAAAGTAAATAAAAACATATTAACACTTTTTCCATTTACACACATTATCTAGGTTTTTTAATTTATGACAGCTGTCTGTCAGTCCAATGTTACATACATTGCTCAGTTTGTGTTTTCCCTTAAACCTCACTCTTCCTATTGGACATTATTCTTCTAGACATGTTACTCCCATTATTTATATCTGCCTGTCTTTAGTTGAACTGCATGCCTTCAAGGAAGTCACTCTTGGCCTTCTCCCTTTCTTTCTTATTTCTCCTTGCCTGAGACAGCTACTAAACCAATTTCAGCTGTGAGCTAGTATTTGTGCACAATCAACATCGATTAAGTGCCCTCAACTGTCTCTTTATGTTTGTATTTTTCTATAGAAGTGTCACTGCAAGCAAATCGATATGTATGTAACAGTGAAGTCTGCAGTTTGAGCACCAGTCTGTACATATTTGTATGCACATTATAAATATTATGGCAGCCTAAAACAAATAACTTTGTCCACTATAATAGCTCCATTTTCTTAGACCACAGCAGGTACTTCCCCCTTTAACTGTGCACAATTCATTGTTTTTAGCAGCCCACTGTCTTCCTTCCTTAAGATTATTTCTCTTCTTGTGTAAACACTTTTGAGTTCTAAGCCCATATTTTTCCAGAGATTAACCTATTACATTCTAGCTTACTTTTTCCTCATTGTTTTGCTGGTCTGTGGGTGTTGAGGTAGGCTTTTGAACTTTGCATTTCACAGTCCATAGAAACCTCCTTACGTTACACAGTTGTTCAAACAGTTAAGTTGAGTTTTTTTACTGTTAGCACCATTTGTCAGGTCAAACTGATATTGCATTAACTCTCATACTAAAACTGTGTGCTACAGCAACAAAACCAAGACATTCATCTATAAGCACAGAGGGCTTTTAAACTGCATTGTTCCTTTTACTTATCTCTCAGTAGATCTGTGACTGTTTACATTGATTGTTTTCTCTGTCTCGACAAGTTTTCAACCTGCTTTGTTTGCCCTCTCTAAAGCTAGAGGTCAATCCGCTCCCCTACCCTACACCCAAATCCCATCCACTCCCTCTTACTCTACTTTATACTTCCATAGCTCCACCCACATATTCCTCTAATACATTGGCTTTCTACAGTAGGAAAACAATCAATACAATTACTCCCATTAGTAACACTCACTCTAGTTTACCACCCAAGACTCTCTCACACATTGTCTCAATCCTTGCCTCCTGTAACTATCAAATTACATCTCTACAACCAACCCACTACCCTCCGAACATTTTATCTTAATTTACAACAAAGATAAAACCCAAGTTAAATAAGATGCCCCTAAGTCAGATTATTTTACTGTTTTCCTCACTGTACTAGTCTTTGAAGGAGGTGAATTTGGTAATTGGTAATAAATACTTAGGACTTCAGCCAATCCTCACAAAGAATATCAACATCTACACAGTCTGACTTTCTCTATAATACCCTATCTCTACAAACAAACTACATCTGATTTATTTTTCTATAAATATCTGAAAACTAAGCATCCAAATTTATGATCAAATATCAAACCAAGACCAAAATATAACTGGCGACACTCTTCCCTCTGTAAAATATTAATTCAGAAAATTAGTGGAGATGTTCACCCCAGCCCTGGTCCCGCTGTTTATAAAACCATCACTTCCAAACCCCAAATAAAAGAGTCAGCTAATATATCTCAGCAAAAAACAGAATCCAAACTCGCCTTACTAAATGTGAACCTAAGAAGTATGTGCAATAAATTCCATGACCTACATGGTTATCTTGCTGCATAAACTCCTGATGTAGTCATAGCTACTGAAAACTGGTTAAAAAAAGAAATAACGGATAATGAGATCACCCCCCCAGGACACAATATACTCAGGCATGACAGACAAAACAAGTGTGCAGTTGGTGTAACAATCATCTATAAAAAAATCCCTAACCATTACCTTACTTCCACAGGAAATATTCAAATTTCACAATGCTGAACTACTAATAATACTACTGAAAATCATCAATAGGAAAACTATATATTTAACAGTGATTTAGATACCACCAGGGATTAATACTGATACTGCTGAAAGCAAACTGTATTGAATATCCAACCAGTTAACCATGAAACTATAATACTTGGAGACTTAAATATAGACTGGCAACTCATAAATTCTACTACCCACACTGAATCTATAAACTTATACATCAGACAATTAATAACCACACCTACTAGAATCAATAAAACTTCAGGTAGACACTCAGCATTAGATTGGATTTTTAAACAAACCAGACAAACTGACAAAAGAAGGCTGCCTCTCACATAGCATAAGTGACTACATACCAACATATGCTATTAGAACTCAGCATAGTCTAGATAAACATCCCTCTCTAAAAACAGACAATATGACAGACTCCATCCCCATACAGTTTAATTTCTACTTTACAGAATCATCATTATCTCTTTTTAGGCTAAACACACATCCCCCCTCTCTACCCTGTCCCAATCAACCACCCCCACAACTCTTCAATTTCTTTTTAGTACCTACCCCTCAGGCATAAGGAAGTTGCTCCTTAAAAAAAAAAAACTTCTTCCTTCTAGACCATCTACTATCAGACTACTATCAGAAAATGGCAGCATGGCTGCCATCCCACTGTCCATACGTCCATACAATAGGTCATATCCATACGGATACATCAAAATTCTACATGATACTACTGCACAAAATTGGCATATCTACAGAGTTTAATAACTATAGATCGATAAGGATTCTTCCCTCTCTCCAAAAGTTTAGAGAAATGCATCCATATGCAGCTGATGCAATACCTAACTTGCTCTCAGAAACACAACATGGCTTTAGGCCCTAGTGCAGCACCACTACTGCTCTACTACATTTTACCATTATAATAAACCAACAGAGAAACAATGGTCTGTTTATGTCCACCATGTTCTTAGACTTGTCAAAGGCATTTGATACTGTCTTGTACCAGCATTTTCCTCAGTAGGACTTTCACAATACTCCTTGTCATGGTTTCTTAGTTACCTCTCTGGAAGGGTGCAAGCTCTTAAATGGAAAAAAAAAACTACTCATCTTTTCAACCAGTTACTACAGGTGTTGCTCAGGGCTCTATCCTGAGTCCTGCCCTATTTAATATATTTATTAATGACCTCCACCACCTCCACTCACCATGCTAATTTAGTTCAGTATGCAGAGGACTCAACATTAATATGTACAGCCTCAACAATAAATAAGCTCCAACACATTACCTAAAAATCTTTTGGTTCTGTATAAACCAGGCTGAAAGAATCAAACCTACTCAACCCCAAGAAAACTAAGTTAATGCTTTTTACCTCAAAAAGTTGCCAGAATGAAAAGCAATCTTTTACCATAAAGTCAGCAAGTAATACTGTCATTGAAACTGTAACTCACAGTAAACTTCTAGGCATTATAATAGATGACAGTCTCAAATATGGCCACCATATACTGCACATCATGACATCCATACCTCTCAACTGTCCCTGATTTTCAGTGACGTCCCTGATTTTGGCTCAAATTTTAGCTCTGTCCCTCTTAATCCCTCCTAAAACTAGTGACTTTTGGAGGAAAGGTGGATCTATACACCAGAAACTAGGCTCCCTTTATAGGATCAATGGATTCCTTACAGATACTGCATGAAAAACTCTAGCCACCACCTTCTTACTGCTGACTCCGTTATACGCTCTTCCTATCCTAACAAACATAAACAATACTCAAAGAAAGAAACTTGCCTCCTGCTACAATAAAATAACTAGATTTGCCACCAGTGTTCCTCATAGGACCCACCATTGTCTTAGCTTAAAGCAATTAAACTGCTTGAACTGCACAACTGTCTAACATATTCACAACTGACTACAACACACAAACTCATTCATCATCTGAAAAAAGGCCTGCACTACAAAACCTATTGCACCCTACTGTCCACCAAGGGACCTCTGTTCTAGCAACACATTCTTATTGCTTACAAATAAGTCAAATAATGTTGCAGGAGACTTGTTCTACTCCCAATGCATTGTTAAACTCTGGAATAGTATCCCCACACAAATAAAACTCACCGGCAAACTCAGTAGTTTTAAATCACTACTTAAACAACATTTTAATTAATCCTGGTCCTGTACATGCTAATCACAGGGTTAAAACTTTTTCACTGTACAATACTATCCAAATATTCTCCTTACGCATAACATTCTCAACCTTTTACTGAAATGACAAAACAATTTTTATACATAACTGCTGCCTGTACAGTCCACTAAGTTGCATGTGTGCTTTCTCTGTAGTAACTTCTACTTCTGTAAAATCTTAGAATGTACATGTATTAATTTAAGTATTGTTTGTGTATGAATGTAAATAGAAATATAACTACTCTATGTTTGACTGGAACGTGGTATAATGCAATGTAAGCAAACAGAGATTTTCTCACCGGGCCTCTGCTGAAAATGGGTATTACCCAGTTGGACTTTCCCGGTAAACCAAGACAAATAAATAAATAAATTAATTAAATATATGTATTTTTACCAAAAATTCCATTTATTTCTTTTTAATTTCCTCACTCCCTTTTCTAAAGATACCTCTACCAGTTCTTTTAAGTCATTTACAATATTCAGTACTTCAAATACAGTTGGTTTAGATTTTGATTTCCATTCTCTAGGGACTGTTTTTGTTTTGGCAGCCGACAGAATTAAATTTAATAGTTAAGCCTTGCTATGTTTAGGCAATTTAAATCTTGTGCCCAGCTCAAAAAAATTATTTGCTAAGTTACAGTTATTTGCTCCCCCAATATTTCTGAAAAAATACTTTTGTTTTTAATCTGCTAACCCATTACACTCTAAAACATGTTTCCAGTTGCATCTTTCTTCCTCATCACACCTCCAACATTTGTTATCTACCCAAAGAAAATTCTTTAATGTCTGCTTGGAGTATAAACATACCTATGCAAACACTTCCAAGCAAAGATTCTAAACCTTCTGGCCTTTCTGCATAGTTGGGAGTCATACATATGTCCTCCCATTGTTCTATTGTAAATTTATTTTCCATTCTGTCTTCCCAGTCTTTTCTAAACTCCTCTGATTGATTCTAACAGTTATCATGCAATATTTCATATACTTTACAAACTACTCCCTTTTTAACAGCAGCTTCTGTTCTAGATCTGACTAAAATCTTTACCTGTGCAGGTCATTCACTTAGAACTCCACTATCTCTTTCTCTCTGCCTATACTTTGGTATCACTCAGTGATAGAGAAGGCAGTCTCTTACCTGCATTTCACTCTTCCTCTTGGCCTCATCCCACTCTATTGCCTTTCCTTTTCTAGTTATTTGCTCCCAGTACACAGACACAGGGAGAAAGGGAGTACATAATTACTTTCTTATTGGCTGAAAACGGCTCATGAAAATGCCAGTGTGCAGCTTGGAGTTTTCCTATGACAAGTAAAACTCAGAGTTCAGTCATAAGTTGTATGTATTTGTGTGGCCGTGTATGTGTGCATGGGAGTGAAACACCTGAAGACCAGGTTATGGCTTGTCATAAAACTAAAGGTTCTCCATGCAGGATACTTTAGAATCGGTGTTCATTTAGTAGAGATCTTACAAAACTACTCTGACATCTAATGGGAAATAAAACAAAATAAGAGAGATATGTGGGAAGTTTGGCTAAATTCAGAGAAAGAAAAACATGAAGGTGTAATGTGTAATTTGTTAATTTGTCTAAACAAGCATTATTTACGCGACAGATGTCCAAGTGATGTTATGAAAAAAACAAGGACTACCAAGGAATAATATATTCATTTCAAATGTATGATTGTTGTGTGTAGTGAGTATACTATACAGGCTGTGGCTCAGAAGAAAGAAAGGAGAAAAAGAGAGAGTGAGAGAAAGACAAAGAGAGAAAAGAAAGAAAGAAAGCAGAAAAATGTGTTGAAAGGTCAATAGGTTCTGACAGATACCCATGAAGGGCAGCAGTACTAAATTAAGTTTTGTTATACCTTTAAAATCTTCTGAATATTAAGGGCTTCCTGACTGTGAATCTATTGGTTGCTGGAGGTTTGACTAGAATATTACCTTATATGATAACTATTATCTTGTCATGAATAAAACACAAATGTCAACATTACCCTTCATAAACTGTCTTGCTCTTCGACATAGCTTACTATCTGCCCCCATTGGTTTTATTTCTGTTATGTGTTAGCTCTCTTACTCATTTTATCTAGGTAATTACCTGTCACTCAATCTTAAAAATATTTCTACTTATATACTACCTGTATGTTCAGCACTAAATGTAAGTACGCCTGGCTGTACTTACAAACTTTGCATGCTGTTTCTGCACATATCTTAAATTAAATGTTAACTTAAACACCGTAAATAATTTTAAAGCTTTTACTGTATCAACTTGAAAATGTTAATGTTTTGTTTATAACACTATTTTCATTTAAAATTTTACTGTAATTTGTGGAACTTTTCTCGCAGGCCTCTGCTGAAAAAAGAGCTCAGTTGGACAAACACGGTCAACAAATGAAAAATAATTATGCAAACCCCTAGTAATTGTTCAAGTAATGTTAACTTTCTGAGACAGTCAGAATTTTGGATTTGGGGTAAAATCATCATAAATCTATTCATTACAATGATAATTTGTTGTTCTGTTTACCTTATTTGTGTCCACTGTTAGTTGTTCAGAAGGAAAGTTCTTAACTGCTATAGTGTTTTATAAATCAATATCCAAATTTAGACTAGCAACAAACTGTTAGTCTGAACAACTAAATTAGTTTAATCTCCATTGTCCATCGTCCTTGAAAAACCATAACTGACATGTCTGATGCAGACTGATTAGACTAGGGAAAATTTGTTGTCATTCTACTGGCTTGTCAGTCATTTTGCATGTAACTGAGTATCACCCTAGCTCTGAGTGTCTGGCCTGTTTCCCCTGTATAACCTGTTTCTGGACATTTCCTGCACTGGTTTAGTTAAAACACATTTTAGAAGTACATGTAAATGAACTCTGTACTTTAAAACTTCTGTTTTGTGAAATTGTTATACTGGAAGCAATGCAAATCATCTGACATATTTTGCATCTTGGATGTTGCAAAGTTTTATGCCATTTTTAATTTTGCTCTGTTCTAGTATGTGTCTGCTTCTCACAAAAACAAATCAAAAAAACTTTACATCTGGTGGTTGCTTAAAAGTGTAAGTGGGGACCTTGAAAATGTTTCTCATCTTGTCATCCTCACTGAGCACTGGTTGGAGGTCCCATAAGACTTTGTAGTGTTTTTTTCTTTTTTTTTTTGTTTTTTTTGTTTTTTGTTTTAAGTTCTCAGTGATATATTTTTACTAGTGGAACTCTGTCACAGCAGGTTCTCTGTTTGTACTAGAGTAATTGTTCCCTATGATAGCTGCATTCCTCTGTTTACTGCTCTGTGAAACTCATTGGCAGAGTGACTTGAGCAAACATGGTTTCCTTCACTTGAGCTATGTTTCTATCTCTGCCTCAGTCAACCATATGCAATCATATTGAAATGCTTGACTGAAAATAATGATTTCTTTGTGTGGCTGTGATATCTGTTGCTTCTGTGCAGATGCATCTGTTATGTCATTTGAATTTTTATAAACACATCTGTAAATTTACATTGTATATAGTAACCTTAGGGTGGCCATGGTGGTGCAGTGGTTAGCATTGCCACCTCACAGCAAGAGGTTCTCCAGTTCGATTCTCGGCTGGGGTGCCTTCTGTGTGGAGTCTGCATGTTCTCCCTGTGGTCGCGTGGGTTTCCTCTGGATGCTCCGGTTTCCTCCCACATCCCAAAGACATGCTGTAGGTGGATTGGACACTCTAAATTGGCCTTAGGTGTGAGTGTGTGCATGTGTGTGCCTTCTGTGGAAAGTTGGGTGCCGGGCTGGCAACTCGACACTGTAAAACTCCACTGCCAATCATGAGCGGACAGGAGATCTGCTGTGGCAACCCCTAACCAGGAAAAGCCGAAAGAAGAAGAATAAGAACCTTAGTATCAAGGGAGGATACATCGCTTAATGATAAATTCCTCTTAATGATTCTGTTAACTGTATTCAGCCCTGGCCATGCTTTCCTCCACATCTATACAGGGTATGCACAATACACATAGCCACTTACTGCCTATACTTAAGCATAACACAGCTAAAGCCATATAATTTATAAACACAATTTATTAATAATATCTTACTACAGCATCACCTTTGAGAATGTGCCAGAAACCTTGATCATCATGACTATACTGCTAGATTAACAAAACAATATGAAGAAAAATGGATTTGTCTATATGCCACTGTTTTAAGGCACCCAAGACACACAACAGCAAAATATACATCTAGTTACACTAATATATATGATGGTGCTTGAATTTATACCTGCAACTGAAATGTGCCAACACTGCCTTTATATATTATATATCCGCCCCATGCAATGTAAAGAAAGAGGAGTTATAGGGAGGTGTAGCATAGGTCCTGAGCCATGCCACTTTTTTATTGCTGAGGAATTTGTATAATGGCATCACAGCTTGCTCATAATGGGCAGGTGTGAAAACACTATGGAATTATATCAAGGTTGAATATATTCCCTCTTCATCACTTAATCTGCACTTTTCTTCACATTGCTTTGATGGGTTGCCTATAGAACATTAACCCCTCCAAAAAAAAAATCCATGTGTTCCTTTAAATTCTTAAACATTTTCTTTTTTTTTTTTTTACTTTTTCACTGACATTTTCTCGTGAGTCAGTCCAGTAATACTTTTCCATTATCTCTTCATATGATCCCTTTCTTGTATCTGTTATCTTGTCAATATCAGTTCTTCATTCCTTTACTTTCTCACAATATGCTTTTACAGCATCATGTAACACAATTTTCCTTTTTTCAGAAATCATATCAAACACTTCCCTATATTTTGTTACCACAATTTTACCATCTATTTTAACTCTCATACTTTTCATATCTGTAAAAACTCAATACACATGCAAAAACTCTAAAAATGATTTATCAACCTCAGTCATCCATTCTCTGTGATATAGTGTACCTCATTTAACTGAATTTAATCTTGGACCCAAATCATTATAAAATAAATATCCAATAACCTTCTTTCCATATGACTTGGGAAACATGCATACACTTTTCAGTATAATTCAGTTTTTGAAGAAAAACAAATATTGCAAATAAACTTATTTACCAAATAGAAAATCATGTATTTCCACACTTTGAAATGTGTCTGCAATTCTTCCAGCTTTTCTTCCCTCTGCCTTTTCACGATTTCTTCATTCTTGAACCTTACCCCCAGAACATCTATTTCCTTCATAGCAAAGGATATCTCTCCACTTCTGATTATATTTCCTATTCCCTTTACTTTTTTATTGCTTATCTTAATCCAGAGTTATCTAATATTACTATCAATTTATGTATTCCATCCTCTACACATATCTTATTTCTATCAGCTTTGACTAAATCATTTGCATTGCTTACTTTTAGTGGAATATTAACATTTCCTATCTATTCCTTCTTTGCATCACACATTCCTTAATCTACTTTGCCTGTCACTATATTCATAATCATGTTCATAATGCACCTCTACCTTACTCCCTTATCTCTGTTCTTATTCTCTCCCCTACCCACCGATTAACTAGTGGTCTAATCATAAAATTTCATACAGGCTCCTAAAAAGGTATCACTTTTTCAGATATTCCATATTCTTTTATCAACCTTCACAAACTATCATATTTAACACTGACATATGCCTTCATCACATCACACTAACTTCCCAACAATCTCTTTCACCGTTACCATCATTTATTTTATATTCTTCCCTTTCACCCCATATACCTAATCTCCAATTACCTCATTTATTGCTCTCTCAAACCTATTTTGCACAATGTTCATAATTGTTCTATAATCTATATTTTTCAAGGTCAAATTTTTGATTTTTTTCTATCATCATTTTCCATAACAATTTTATCATTCACATACAAACCTCTTGATTACTTAAATCTTTCCCAAATCATTTCTTTAGTACACTGAATAAATATTCCTTCTGATTATCACCTCTGTCATTATAAAACCCATAATCTATGCCACCCTCCCAGTGCGTTCGCTTTGCTTCCCTTTTTGTTCTTGCCTTATATAATTTCATCATATTAACTTTTCCCTTATTCTCCTCTTACCTCATTACTTACTTTTATTATATTCTCTTGCTGCCCTTCTTCCCACTCTTTCTTTCCTGTACATTAGATACCATTATCTCTCCACCATTCTCATATGTTTCTTCCTTCTTTCTAACTACATTTCCCTTTTCATCCTCCAACTTCTATATTATATTTTCTTAAGAAAGATTTACTTTATTTGTGTCTTTTCAAAGCAACATTTACACTTTATTTATTAATTTTGAAAATCTGATTTTATATCAAAACCTGTATTCTACTGTTTTTATATTTTCCCCAAATCTCCTTAATACTTCTTTCTCCATCATATGCCAATATCTTTCAGCTTCCATATATATGTCCTATACTTATTTTTAAATTTTATCATTCTGTCCAATTACCATAAAAATCTCTTATTCCTATATGCTCTTTAAACACCTTCCTTGTCTCTCTTTTCATTATACCTAAACTATTACGAATGCATTTCAGCCTATGTGCCTCTTTTACCTACTTCATTATATTTTCACCTTCTCCAGATTCACACCATATTGCTCTATGGTCTTAGAATCTTACAACAATGCTATTTTTCCATACCTCATTTAATCCTGTACTGTACAACACAAAGTCAATTTCCATTCTTAACTTGCCTCTTATTTATGAAAAATGTACTTCCTTTCCTACTTTCATAAAAAACTTAATAACCTTGTAGACTTTAACATTCCCATTTTCCTTTAATCTTTTTCACCTTATGTTACAATTAAAATCTCGTCACCATAATTTCCATATTTATGTTTGACTTTTTAAACTCTTCAAACATTACTTTTTTGTCCTTACCATTCATATTAGCATAAATTAGGATTATTCATTTTATTTTTTCTCTAATGTATAAATCAACTACCACCATCATACTTCCTGAACGTCTTACAGTAACATCCACAATTCTGGTTTCTGTTGATTTAACCAAAACTGCTACTGCCATACATGCCTTTCTCCCCCCTACTATTGTCTTAAATTGTTCTGCCTGCTCTTCTATAAAAACCTAACACCCAATAAACAAATTGCATCCAGTTTAGCATTCCTACAGTGATTTAAAATTGCAAACCTTCTTTCAATATTTATTATATCATTAACATTCAACAATAATATTCAAAAGTTAACCTGCTCCATATTTTGTATCTTTTTTCCTAGTATAATTTTCTTTCAGTTTCTGTTCCTGCCTGTCCCTCCTGTCAATAGTGCTCCTTCTTCCTCTCTATCTTCGTATTCATCATCTTACCACATATCATATCTATATATTTTTGTGTTTGGTTTCACTGCTTTTTCAGTCATATCCCCCACTTGCTAAGTTCACTTCTAGTGTCGTATGTAACTTCTGTAATCTACATTGCCTGGTGCATGTTACTTTTTAATGGTTTGCTTTGCTGATTACCGTGCTGAATGTGTTCTTCCTTTCATTGCTTTCTTTGGTAAGCAATTTCTGCTCCTCTTTTTTTTTTCAGTCCACCCCAAAATAGCCTTTTTAATTACATTTAATAAAATTTATTTCACAGTTTTTTAAACATGTTCCATTTGTCCACATTGACTCCAACCCCCCTTTTGCTGCATTCATTTATTAAATAAGATCCTCCACTAATATAACACATTTTAGGCTTACCGTCGTACTTTACAGTTCCTCTAACTCCCTCAATATTTAGCACACAGTAAATATGTTTCAGCTGTCTCTCACATTCAGATAGTTACTCAAATCTCCCATGTCACTTCATTAGCGTTCTGTCGTGCACATCTTGAATAAAATGCACAGTTTTGCAAACAGAAGAAAAATGATTTTTAATATCATGTTCATTCAAAATATCTAGTCTAAAGTAAATCAGAAGTATTTCTTCAACAAAAGAATATTAATTCCATGAATAAACCTGCATTTTCAGTTTTGACTTTTGCCATAAAAGATTGCAGTAATTTCATTGATTCAGATGAATTATCGCAGACACTCTCCTTCCCTAACGGACTCAGGTAAACCCATTTCCTGCCACTTTTTTTAAGAAGTTGTCACCAGTGGCCTTTGATGTTGAGCTCACCTTTTCTGCACAATGGTGTAAACATCCACAAAGCAGCACCTACCGTCTTCCTCTTTTCTTTATCTCCTTCTCCTCCTGCAAGTCCTAACATGCAGTTGCCTCTGACTCACTTCTATCAGTCAAACCAAACAGTTTCTTCTATAGAATCTACTCGTCTGGATTTCCACACGATTCCACAACTTAAAACCATCAAAGAACCCCATTATTTACCATCTTGTGAATGTGAGTCTGCAAACTGCCATCCTCCAGTATTGTGCTAATAATGTTATTCTCATTGTTACAAAACACATATGGATTCTATTGTGCTGCCCATCTGTAGCAGCTCAGCCACTGATTCCCCTCTAGCCAAACGCAGAACAGCTGTGAAGTTGTTAGGTGACCTGTCTATGTGATCCCTGTTCCTCTCATGTCCTTGAGACTGAATTGTCTTTCAGAGCTACTGTTTTATTAAAATACAGATGTCCCTAAGCTACACAAAAACATAAACCACAAAAGCAGCAGATATCTCATAGACATGTGCTGCCCATTTTTACTTGCTGAATAAGTGTTGGATCTTCTTTAGCATACAATTTATTTTAACATATTTAACACATATTATCTGCAATTATACAGAGCTGAGTATATATTTTTTTGGTTATAGAGTTTAATTGTTGCTTAGATCTGTGTTGAAACTGTTGTCTCACTGTTCTGAGAGACTGATCAGCAAATATACAGAGCTGAGAATATTTTTTTGGTTTTAAAGTTTGTACTGCTAGTTTTTGCTTAGATCTCTGTTGAACCTGTTTTGTCCCATCCACCCTCCCTATTTTTGGTTTGTAGTTTAAATTTGGTGGCTTTTGCAGTTGCCCGCCCCACTGTAGATTTGATCTGGGACACTCCCCCATCCCATCTCTTTACCACATTCTACCTAATAAACTCTTTCTGTACTTGCTTTTAGTCCTTTTTAATTTAATTGCATTTTTAAACTGTGTTTGGTCTAATATTGCTGCATACTCAAGTGTGCTAGCTTGCACTGCATGTGAATTGTTTTTACTACTGTTTTTGCTACTTTTCTGTAAAAAAAAAAACTGTAAGCCTGTTTCCTACCTTTCCTGTAACTAGTGTTCCAGATACAGATTTGCTGTATCCAGGACTGTATGTAAGCTTCTGAGTGCCCCAAGCCTTTCTGTGTTGGAGGGAAGCCTTCTAGCTTATCAGTGGGAGTGGTAAGCACTAGGTAACCTGTCTACCACATAAGTAGTGGTTCTGGCCCAGAATTTGTAGTTATTGGCCGTTTGGGCAATCTCTTCCATCTCTCTCAACTTTCTGATTTGAAAGCCTGTATTTGCACTTGTTTCTGTCCTGTAACTCATCTAGTGCAGATACAGATTCTTAGTTTTAGCACTTAAATTTGCTTGTTCATGCTCAGCACTTGTTCAGAACTTGTAAGCACTAAATAAGCTACTAATTACTATAGCACTCTATCTTCCTCATTACCTAGAGGAAAATAGTTTTTGTACTTAACTTTTCTCACTTGCTTAGAGAAAAACAGCTCTTGTACTCACTTTCCTCACTTATCTAGAGGAAAAACCCTGCAACTCTCTTTTTGCGTGGTCTTACTCACAAAGCAGAGTCGGGCAGCACCAGTTAGCTGGGGTATACTATTCCCGGCCCCACAAAGTCTGCACTGTAAATTTTACCTTAGAACTAGGCAAACCTCAGCTCAAGTGATTCAAATCAGCTGCTCTTATTGCAGCACTTGCAAAACAGAAATCAGCACTTGTCCTAATCTCCTAGACAGCACTATTATTCTCCAAATTTCCTAGACAGCACTATTATAATATAGCATAAGACCCTCGATCGTCTGCAGGACTTAAGTTCAATTTACTCTTCAAAGCATGTCCAGAGGTCAGCTTCAGGTGTACTCTCCAGTTCAGCTGGTGGAATTGGGCATCCTGAGGCAGTGTCACAACTGCCTCATGTATACAGACAACCCTCTCCTCTTACCTCTAGACACAAACACTTGTGAGAGATGCAAATACACAGCCAGACTGGAGGCTAAGCACTCTCAACCCATGACTGTAACAGACAGTCAAGAGGATAAGGGACACACTTGCATCACACCACCTGTCACACATGAATCTACAAAACAAGCACCGGCAAAATACACAAAAACATATTCGGAGGCACTAGGTACCAATCTGAAAAAGAAACAGTGCCCTCCAAAGCAGACAAGCAAGCAACCTGCACCCCCAAACACAAGCCAGAAAACACATAATTCACCTCAGCAGTGTGCCTCACAACAGCCCTTAAGGCAAAACACCATACCTAACACGCTAGTAATAGGAAACTCTATAGTAAGGCTCATGGATGTTCCACTCACCAGGCTGAACAAGGAGAAGGTTACTGTCAGCTGCCTGTCAGGTGCTCGGATCCACCACATAATGCAGGCACTTAGGTCACTCCAGAACAAGTACAAGTATGACGCTGTCATTGTACATGTTGGAGAGAATGATCTAAGATATACCTCCCTGGACTACATGAAAAGAGACATTGAGGAGCTCTCTGATCATGTAGCCCTGGCTGGTATGACCCTGACCTTGAGTAGCATACTACCTTCACCTAGAATGATACCACAATACAAAGACAAAATGATCAATTTCAACAACTGGCTAAGCTTCTGGTGTCATTCTAAGGGGATCCAGTGTCTGTCTGCCTGGGATGACATGATTGACAAGCCTCGCTGTTTTGCCAGAAATGGGTTGCACCTGTCACCCCTAGGTTTTCGAATACTGGCCAAGGCTCTTGCCATCCCCATAGTGCCTTTTTTAGGCAAGGCTCAAAGGACAAACCAACCACCGTAACCAGCACAGGTAACCAAAAACTAAGGGTAAAGCTACTCAACGCCAGAAGTCTCAACCTCAAAATGCACACACTCGAGGCTCTCCTCAGCATGGAGAAAATCGATGTTTGTGCAGTGATGGAAACCTGGTTCAAGGCTCAAGAGAGCACCCCAGCACTGCCAGGTTAAAATTCATATCATACCTTCAGACCTCAGTTATCGGATCACAGTACAAAGGGTGGAGGTGTATCCATATTCATCAAGGATACCCATATCTCCAGGTTAGCAGTGCAGCATGATGCCCCAGTGATCATCCATGTGCAACTATCAGCAGGCAAAACCACATTTTAAGTCATAGCCAGATATAGATTTTCCCACCATGTCCCAAGATGCTCACTCTGAATTCCTTGAGACATTGGAAAATATAAAGGTCCTACCCAACAGCATAATCTTGGGTGATTTCAACTACCCTGGTATAGACTGGGCGAACTATCAATGTTCCAACTCCTATGCTCAGCGATTCATAGAATTTATAAATTCAAATGCCCTTGAACAACTAGTATGTTCCCCCACTAGAGGGGACAACATATTGGATTTAATCCTCACAAATATGGGTGCCCATTGTACTACACCCATTATCACCCCCTCCTTGGTCAGATCTGACCACAAACTGATAACCCTGGACATCCTCACTCCTCCACCTCCCCCAATCAAATAAACCATAGTCAAAAACCTTTCCAAAGCAAACTTCAAACTACTTGCATCCAAAGTGGAAAGCTTCACTATTCCCTTGCAAAAGGATAATGATATTTAGGATGCGGAATCCTACACCAAGGCACTCTATATGCATCTTCAGGATTGCATGGACTGTGCTATCCCAAATAAAACCAAGACTCCTTCCTCAAGCAAGAAGAAACCAGTCTGGTGGACCCCGGCCATAAGCAAACTTTACAATAAAAGGAGGAGACTTATACAAAAAAGGCCAAATCCCTGATCAGCATTAGTAAGAAACTGAGGGCCATCATCAAGTCAACTAAAGCTAATTTTGAAAAGAAAGTTGCCAAGGATGCCAAGGATAACCATAAGACCTTCTATGGCTACGTCAAAAACCTAAATGGCAATGCTCAGGTCTGTTCTGAGCTAGTACAAAATGGAACAAAATACACTGACCCTTCTGAGATTGCCAACATCTTGGCTGACAGGTTCAGTGCAAACCCCCCCCCCCCACCACCTACAGGGCCTATTACCATTCTAGGGGATTCTGTAAGTCCAATTATTACTGATACGTTGGTTAACAAGGCTCTATCTAAAGCTAAAAACACTGCCTCCATGGGACCAGATGGTGTCCCAGGCGGTGTCATACGCGAGCTCCAAAAGGAATTAACTCTGCATCTTAATACCCTGTCCAGTCTCAGCCTCTCCACAGGATATATGCCCATAGAATGGCGCACGGCAATGGTGGTTCCGCTACACAAGGGTGGGGCCACAACTGACCCTGGGAACTACCGACCAATAAGCCTGACCAGTCTGATCTGTAAGGCTATGGAGCGAATCATTATGGAACTCATAAATGGAGAGATTGGGAACCGCCAGTCGCTGGACCCCACACAGTTCGGCTTTGTCAAGGACAGATCATGCCTCCTGAACCTGGTGGATTTCTTTGAGACAGTTACTCAGGCTATAGATAAGGGAAAGGAGGTACACACAGCTTACCTTCACCTTGCTAAAGCATTTGACACCATTCCCCATTCAGGTATTATTGACAAGCCCACCAGCCTGGGCATAAACCCTTACATCACAAGATGGATCGCAAACTGGCTCTCAGACAGATCCCATAAAGTAGCGGGATCTATGTCTGAATCCAGACCAATAACGAGTGGTGTGCCTCAGGGCTCTGTCCTGGGGCCCCTCCTGTTTGGCATCTACTTCTCAGAAGTACAGGCAAGCACGGAAGGGCTGTGGCTGACTACGTTTGTGGACGACTGCAAACTGTTTGCTATAATAGAGTCTCCGGCCGACATGGAGATCCTCCAGAAGGGCCTAAATGAGACTGATGCATGGTGTCAAAGTCATGGTCTCAAGCTAAATGCAAAAAAATGCATAGTAATCCCCTTTGGAAAAAACAGAGTAACCGCAAACTACAACATAGGAGGTAATCCCCTGAAATCTATAGAAGAAATAAGGGATCTAGGGACCAAAGTAGATAGTCAGCTTTCCTTTGATAACCATGTTGCCAAAGTGGTTAGAAAATCCTTCTATGTGACCCATCTGATCACGAAAGGGTTCACATCAAGATCTAAGGATGTAATGGTGCCCCTCTACTCTTCCCTCATCAGACCCATTATTGAGTACAATGCACCAATTGGAATGTACCTGGCTAGACATCTCCAGCAGCTGGAGAGACCACAAAGGTACCTAACCAAGAGGATTACTGGCCTCAAACAGTTGCCCTATGCAGCATGATTGAAAAAGCTAAGACTGTTCTCTGTTGCATACCGCTTTCTCAGAGGCGATCTCTGTCTAACGTACAGAGCCATGTCCAACCCAGAATTGTTGAACATGCTCCATCTTAGCAAAACCAAATTTACTCGAGCTACATGCTCTAGGGATATAAACCTCAACACAACAATGAATAGAACATGCTGGAGGGATAGATTCCCTTCACAGAGATTTCCCTTATTATGGAACAGGGTCCCGATCTACATAAGACAGAGCCCCTCACTATCACTCTTCAAGAGGAACCTTGATGAGTGGATGGGTAACAGAAAGTTCACACCGGGGATCACACCAACAGCACTGCTAGATAGGGGCCAAGGGTACTAGCTGCTAGTACAAAGGTCTAGGGAACTACTAAAGGGGCGGTGAATACCGCACAAAGTGGGTGGCTGGGCTAATATATGCCTTCGGGCAGATAGCCCAGTACCAACCTATGAACATATGAACCTATAACATTCCTTCATAAGAAATACCTATTGTCTGCCCCATATATTAATGAGCTTTCTCAACATTGTGAACCTATTCATCCCCATGAAGTCTCTTTCAATAAAGTTTCATCCTTTCTGTAAAAATGCTTCTTAACCCTCTGACAGATTGCCTGCCATGTATATTCAAACTGTTTCTACTAGTTTTCATATAGCTCATTTAAAAAAAATGGTGCATTTATTTATTTATTTTATTTATTTATTTATTTATATTTGTTGACCGGGAGTGTCCGACTGGACGTAGGTCCATTTTCAGCAGAGGCCCGGGGAGAAAAGCTCCACAATTAAAATAAACAGACAGTAGTTACATTGGATTACATAGCGATTAACAATTTACATAGCAATTACTTACAACATATTTACAGATGAAGAACATAGTACATCAGTAGACAACTAGAATCTTTATCTGTGAAGTACATAACAGACATTAACAAATGTTACAAGAAGAAGTTCCTGCTGTATAATAAGTACTGGCTTATGAGCATCTGAGCTTGCTATAATCAAGGTAGTTAGTGGAGTGGAAAGAAAGGTAGTGGTTGGATAGGGTGGGTGATATTAGAGTGGGAGTTGCAAGGCCATAGCCAGCATGTTTTTAGGTGCGCTTTTAGTAAAGTTTTGAAGTGGGTGCATGATGGTACAGAGGTAATTGTGGGTGGGAGGGAGTTCCATAATTTGGCTATGGTGCAAGAGAATAGTGCTTCACCAGCAGAGTTATTGGCTTTAGTGATCTACTATCACTGAGTCTGTTATATGCTGTAAGGCATGTAACACCTCCAATCATGTCCCAGTTACTTTCTTCCTTAAAGCTATACATATTCTTTTTTTGTAGTTTCTCCTTTTGTTGTTTCCATTGCATTTTGCTGCCTTTCTCTGTCAGATCAATGTTCCTGTAGATATGAGGTTACCAGAAATATACATTATCTACTAGATGGGTGTTATCAACTGCCAAAAGAGACATTACTTGTTATTCTCAACAAACCAAGCTCATCCTATGAATGACAATATCCCACCAGTGAGCCATGCTTTCTCAACCTCTTGCTTAGTTTTAAATGCTCACAAATTTTAAATGTGCGTATATACTTTTAATACTAATAAGCTAGATTCAGTGATTTGCACACAAAGTGGTACTCAAACATTGCATAACATTTGGTTTAAATATAGAACTCATGGAGTTTAGATGGTCTCTGCTATATCCATGTGCATTTATTAAGCTTCTTGCCACACCAGGATTTCAGTGTAATAAGATATCTGCCAGAATTGAAGGAATAAAAAGGTACATCTGCAGTGATCAAAAATAAATTTAAGATGTTTAGTACTTGAAACTGCAAAAGTAGAATTCTTTATAGATGCATGTTTCAGCTGCGTTCTGCTTGAATAATTGTGCTTTAAGAAGGCAACTTCACTGAAAACTAGAAACAGTACATCAAAAAAATGAGTTAGTTCTCATTTCAAGCAGATTGCCTGAGAAATGTAAATGGGATACATTCCTGCATGCTATTGGGAAAATAAAGCCTGTTCTTAAGAAAATCTGTGGATGTGTGCAGTACTAGTGAAATTACTAGAACACAAATAATGTAATCAACTGACAAAGAGTTGTATGTGATAACATGTGAAAGAAATAAAGACAGAATGTGTTGTAAAAGTAAGGGATATTAAAATAAAAGTCACAAGACAAGGTATTATTGCAAATGATTGAATAAAGATGGAATTGCTGACATAATTCTGACTGATACCTGCAAGCATGACAAGACGACTTCCCTCCAGCTTTAAGAAAAGTTTTAAAACCCTGTGTTAGAAGAAAGTATTCTGCAAAAATATGTAAATAGAAAAATGTGTGTTCTCAAAAGAAGCAATATGGTCTTTAACAGAATTATGAAATCAAAATATTTGTACTTACTATGGAAGTGAAACAACATGATGGTGTAAAGTCTGAAAATGCACTAGAGATAATGAAGCAGGTATGCAAGGCTACCTGCTGGACTGAAACACTAAGCATTAACGGCCAAAATGTACCCTTTAAACTTGAAACAGGTGCTCACTTGTCAGAAAATATTTTTAAGTCTTTAAAGGTGGAAAATATGTAAGAGAGGGCAATGAATACATTATTAACCTCTTTTGTTCACTGAGCAGCACCATTAGGCCAAATAGTACTAATATGTCAGTGCAAGAATAAAAGGTTCAGTCATTTTTTTCAAATAGTTGCAATTAAAAAAACTGAATTGCAACATTCTTGATCATGTGACTTGTGAGGAGCGAAGAACAGTAAAATGAATAAACTGTGTAAAAATAAAGATTGTATTTATTTATAGTCAACTACACTATCACAGAGTTGTCTCAGATACTGCACAAAGCCATAGAAGTAAAATACTCCGTGGCAATAATCACTTGTTTTAAGACTTACGAAGCAGAACAGCAGATTATTGCAAACTAAAATTATACCGTCAGTGATTCATACTCCCTAAAGTACCTATAGCACTCAAAATTAAATTAGAGTGTGGTTTAAATAGAATGTATAATGATTTAATTTAGAGAGAATTATAGTCATCCTAATGGGTTCATACTGTGGCCAGTGCTGCAAAGTGTCCTACAGAAGTATATGTCAAGTTATTATGGACATGTCTTAGCTTGAACTTGGATTGTTACATTATATTCAACTGCTGTACACAAAGAACCTGTCATTTTTCTATTTTAAGTACTCTGCATATTGTTCCGTTTTCATTATTTATTCTCAGTTACCTATTATAAATTTTGTTTATTTGATTATTTATTTGCATTTGTTTATCAGAAATGTTTGCCTGGACATTAGAACCCCTTTTCATTGGTGGCCAGGGGAGAAAAGTTCCTGAAGTAGTTTATAAGCAAACAAACAGTGCAGTCCAACAGAAAGCATAATAAATGAATTAATTATTAGTACAACTTAACACGTTACAATATATTTAAGGCAGCAAAATAAAAGATGTATTGGCACAGCTTAGAATATAGCATGCATGAAACAGCTCAATAATATTTTAACTATTAAATGAAATTAAATAGAATGGGATGGTGCATTAGTTGCAGCTGATCATATCTGGACTATCTCAAAGGAGTGTAGTGAGAAGCAGTTTAGTTGTGAAACAAATTAGTTAAAGAATATATGATATGAAAATCTGTATGTTTACTATAATGATAGTTGGTAGTAAAGATATTTGGTAATAAAATAATAGTTTAGAGAAATAAGATGGAAAAATAACTATATATACTATATACAGTATGCACATACGTTATTAATCATATACTTGATGTGCCTAAACAAATATTGGGTCCCTGTGGCGGTGAAGAGGTACAGTAAGTGCTAAATTGTGCAGTAGGTTAACCAGGAGACGAGCAAGAACCAATCAATGAGTTGTTCAGAAATTATTTATCTGACTTTTGACTGTGTGAAGGTCACTAGTACATCTCAGTGACAGGAGCTGACATTCTAGATTTTAACAATGTAGTTGGAATATAAAGCATTACTAGCTGAGTTGTGTGACTTGAGTGTTGAGAGGATTAGTTTCTGTTTTGCCTGGAGGTTAATAAAACTAGAACAGGCATTGTGGATTGATGTTAGCAGATAGGTAGAGGCTAAACATTATAGCTACTGCTTGTGAGATACTCTTTGGCTTTTTAGAGTATTCTGAGTTTTTGATGTGCAGCAGAGTTCTTCTATTTTGTACAATTTAAAGAAGTGATTGAGAAGTTTGCTTTATCTGCACTTTAGGAAGGAAGGAAGTAGAATAGTGTTTTGGGTGTAGGTTCAGTAGCAACTGATAATTTATACATCTGTTTATCTGGTGGATCTCTTAATTGTTTCTTGTGCATATTTTTTGCTTTAGTTACATATTGAAAAAAAATGCATTTGCTTTACTCTTCAAGATATAAACATAGAGGTTAAAGAAAAGTGTTATCAGTTCTTACTGTTGAAGAAGTGGATTGAAGAAAGCCAAATGTTAAGTTTTTCTTAATATTATATGCAAATCAAATAAAGATAGATGAAACAAGTTCCAGATTGTGTACAGTTAATACATCGTTGGAAAAGTCTGTTCGGAATTGCATCAGAACCTCACCACCAGAGGTATTTCAAGTAGCTGCTACCTAACTGAAAGCTTAGAATGTTTTTTAACAGAGCAAAAAAAAAAAAAAAAAACAGCAAGCATTGCCATAACTATCATCTGAACAATGATCTGATGGAAATAACTATCAAAACTATATCTTATCATTTTAACTGTACAGTCTAAATGTCCAATGTTTTATGAATACAGTCTATGTGCCAGATCTACAGCAGTGACTCCTCCTTCTTTGTTCTCAGTTGCTTAGTGGAAACGTATCCTAAATTAAAGTCAATTGGAAAGCCTGCTAACAGCCTACATTTGCATCTAAGCCATCAGGACAGTAGCTCTGTGATTTTCCATTTGGTAGCTACACATGCCACAGTCACTGCAGACATCTGAAGAATTTATAGGCTGGCTGGTCCTTTGGTCTGCATTCCTAAAACAAACCGTTCCATAAATAAAGCTTACTTCTTACATAAAAATGCAGTCTCTGTAAATGAGAATATTAAGTTCACAAGTAACTCCAAAACTTGCCTCTCGGGCAGACAATCCCAAAACAAATGAAGCATTATAGGTTCATAGGTGAATATTTGGCTAACTCCCCTGAAGTGGCCAATTCCAAGACAAAAACATCTTGTAGCTGGATTTGAACCCTTAGTATGCTGCTCTTACACCTTGTGCCAGAGAGACATCATTATTCCAGATTAGTCAGGATAAAATCAGTCTAGCTATTGACACATTGGTAAGCTCCATAATGCTTACCTTAGGTGTCCAGTATGAATAAAATAGCCCCCTCATACTTGCATACAAAGGCACATGTGTATATACACGCAAGCATGTATAATACTTGTCTGAGTATAGTTAGCTTCTGGATAAATTGCCTGTAGCCTTCCTGTCAGCAACACTCCCACTTCAGACACCTATGATTAGTATGCATATCACAGTGACCAAGCAGAGTTAGGTAGACCCAGAAACATTGAGAAGGAATCTCTACTGTTTCAGATTGAACTATTTGAATAGGTTAATCCAGAGAGGATAATGGGGGGAGGGTACCTTTCAATTCTTGCAGAAGAGACATCACTAGCATTTATCTAGGCCTTCAGTACTTACAAAATGAAGTACTTACAAGACACCACTTATCTTTTAGAAACTGAAATGAGGCCAACACAGAATGATCTTCCACTTCTTGCATAAGATTTGACAGCCACTTTATACCCCTGTCCTCACATTCCTTGTCTCCCAAATGTGTCTTACTGACTTTTAGCCAGGTGCACCCCTAACAATTACCACTTCTGATAATTAATTGAGAAGATCCATATCAACCAACATTCCATGGGGTGTAAGCATGGAGCACCCTCTAATCTACTGTAAACCAATTCATCAAGTTTACATGGTCACTGCTGAAGAGCTGAGAAAATACACAAAGGCTCAGCAAATAATGCTCCCAGTGTGACACTCCCAGGCCTACTACAGCATGGAGTAGTAAAAGCCAGGGTCTCTGCAACTAGATAAAATGATTCAGCAGAGTACTGATCTTTCTCAGCTATTTATTAACTGGAGAGACCAAGATATAAAACAATGAGGGTATTATATGTCATCATCATCATCTCCTTTTGGCTCATCATGGTTAGGGGTTGCCACAGCAGAACAATGGTCTGCAGAACAATTGGCAGTGGAGTTTTATGGTGTTGAGTTGCCAGCCCGGCACCCAACCTTCCACAGAAGGCACACACTCACACCTAAGGCCGATTGAGAGTGTCCAATCCACCTACAGCATGTCTTTGGGATTTGGGGGGAAACTGGAGCACCTGGAGGAAACCCATGTGACCCCAGGGAGAACATGCAGACTCTGCACAGAAATCACCCCAGCTGAGAATTGAACCTCTTGCTGTGAGGCGGCAATGCTAATTGCTGCACCACCACGGCTGCTCCTAGCGTGTTATATATTATAAATGTTCTAATTGTTGCCACCCAGCCTAATGATAACTACAGCCTTCTCCACACATGCACCCATAGAAACCCTTCTTCCATACAGGTGGATTGTAGTGCAAACAAATCTTAATATTTGAGAAACAACTTATACCATGAGTACTCAAGTCCTGTTGACCCTAACAGCTTAGAAGGGGCATTTTCTGTGAATAGCCTTGTTTTTAGGTTATATAGATTCAGTTCCATAATAACACTAGACTTAAGGTATCAACAATAATAGAAATATTATTGCTAAGAGTTCTTGTAAGAACCAGATGGCTATTTGAAAATGTAAGAACATTCTGATTTCTACATCATGGACAACTTAGCCAGAGAGGTCCTTTGAGTTATAATTACATCCTAGACAATAGCCCAATGGCCAAGAGGAATAATGCAATGATAGTGGGTAGACATTTCTGGTACTCTTAGCTAAGACAAAGGGAGAGGAAGGTGAGGAATTTAAAGTATCTTTCCATGGTGGTGTTGTAAAGTGCTTTCACCTCTCAGATATACTTTCCAGGGAAAACCATTACTTTTAAAACTCTCCATTAGTATTGCCACATGTAATGCCTTTTTTTTTTCAAATCAACCAGAATGGTCATAAAAAGGTGAAGGTCCAATATATTCCTTAATCTCTGCATGTACGTGTTAAGTGCTCTTAAGTGGTCTGCACTGCTCCTTTTCAATGAACTGTGTCTGACATGGGAGAACCATTATGGGTAGAATGGATGCATTATGGGTAGAACAGGTGCAGGTGGTCAGCTAAAAAGTTTGTGTATAGCATGATGTCTGAACTGATTAAGGATATAGACTTATACCGGTGGTGTAAGCCTTGGCTCTGTTTGATTGTCACTGTTGAAGTGACACCCCAATTCCATGTGCAAAAATGGGAAAAGGGGTGATGAATGGATGATTAGATAGACCTATAGCTTGACACTGTTACAGGGTCTTTCCCAGGATTTAAAAGAACAGCGGCCATGGGGATGCAGGAAGAACAGTTGACTTTGCTCTTCTCTTAGAAGCTATTCTATAATATTACTACTGCAGTCCCCAGGAGATCAGTTAAATACTGAAAGATTTCAACATCCAGTCCATCTAGTATCTGTCTCTGGGTGACTCCTTGAAAACTCTATTTCTTCTCCCCTTTTCAGGGTGACAAGAGCATTCTTCTGGTGGTAATTCAACTGTGGCATCCTTTCCTTTCAAAAATGCTCCCTCACTATGTCTTCCTGCTTTGGAGATACTGCTTCTGTATCAGAATATAGAGCTGAATAGAACTTCAAAAACTCTTAACTAATGCCTTCTTCACTGATCAGCATGTGATTGCTTTCCTCCTTCTAGATAGTCTCAGTGGTATACTTCCACCTCCTGCATCTAGTCTCTTAGGCTAGCAGCCTTTTGTCCTTATTCTCCTCTGCCCATGTACATACAGCAACCATCTCTAAATATGGCTGCAGCCATTCTTGCAGTAGACTTAACTTTTTATGCAGATTCTTGTACACTTTGATTAGCACCAACACTTGAATTGTTAGGTCTTGACAGGCCTCAGAACATTTGCAAAGAAGTGGTATACGCTGTGATACATATTTATCACCTCAGCATGTTCTGTTTTTGCTGCAGAAGAGATCACTGTTGGGCTTACTGTTGTGCAGCAGATCAGAAAGGTTAGAGTCTGTTGAGGCTCTGTATATGACACAGAGATTATCACTCAGTAGCCTGTACAATACAGGGAAGAGGGACAAGGTTTTGAGATGGTCAGTCTAGTTTTATGATTTACATCATTGATTTTTTGGTTGGAAAATGTTATGTTTACTCAATTTGTGAATTTGGACAAATACATACCAAAGATGGCATTATAGTCAATAATAGGCCTAATAATGCAGTGGAATGATCACATCAATGGACCTAAATTCCATTTCTTTACTAATAAGCTGCTCAATGAAAAAATGACTATTATAATAGTAGATAGATGATGACTTAAGGACAGTTCACTGGCTATAGAAATTCCCAGGTCCCTAACTGCCAACTCAATTTTCAGGGGTGTGTTGTCACTGTGATGGCTATAGGAGATGTAATGCTTGCCAATGAGACTATTACTCATTTTTTTTGGCATTTATCTTTAATCATTGGTGATGGTACCAACTATTTGTTTGGAAAAGGACCTCTTAGAGGATCTTGGGGTCCTGTGTAGAGTTTATGATGGCAGCAATTTTACAGTTATCTACAAACAAGGTCAGACACAAAACCTTTACACTAGGATTGACCTCTAAGAAGTAAACGCCAAAGAAGAGTGGCCCACTACTAGTGGCAGGTCTTTTGAAGGAAGTACAGCCACCCTTCCTAATTTCCTGAGTTCTATTTGTGAGAAAGTTTGCTATACAATAAGTTATGTAGGGATTAACATTAATTGGGAGAGTTTATCAACAATACCCAAGTGTGGGATGGTGCTGAACATTTTTGTAAGGTCTAGATATGTGGTGTATACTGATTTTCCCTTACCCATTGCTTCAGTAACCTTCTCAAATAAGTCAACTAGGTTGAATAAGGATCTGCCCTTGACAAAAAAAAAACTAGCTTAAGTAAGGAGTTTGCAGGTTATCCATGTCCTTATTTACTAATTCCATAATGATCCTCTCCATAGCCTTACAGTTATGGTCAGACTTATGGCTCTATAATTACTCGAGTCCAGTGATGCCCCTCCTCTACACAGGGGGATGACTGTGCTGTTCTCCATTTGTCTGGCACAAAGCTTGCTTGTAGTCTGATATTGAATAGCCTGTCTAGGGTGTTTAACAGGTCCTATTTCAGGCTGGTCAGCTTGCAGCCTGGTATGTTAGCAGGCCCCACAGAAGCAGTTTTCCTGGCCTTGGAAAGTGCTTTGAGAGAAGATTTGAGGCAGATGTAGATGCAGGTATGTGATTTGGGACTGTAGGGGAAGAAAACAGGGTAACGTTAGAGGTGATTAATCAAGTAGACTATTTTTTACTCCAGGATCAGAATGTGTGATATCAGTTACTATTATCTCTTTACAGTGCTAAATGTCATTTTTGAGGTTTCTAAGAGGGGGTTGGTAGGGGGTTGGAGGCTGTCAAAGTGGGTAAGGTGTTTACTTCACAGGTAAAAAACACAGGGTTCAATTCTTACAAAAGGAAATTGGCTAGGCTTAAAATGGCTCACATGAATAGTTACCCTAGTTCTTACCCATGGACATAGTTAAAAAGTCTTTATGTTTGCCTTTTACTTGTGTGGCTATTTTTTTTTATTTTGATTAGGGACTGGAGTTCCTTGTTATATTTAGAAAAAAAAGTTGATATCTTGATAGTTATATTTATTATTGTGTAAAGTGTGTTTTTTAGTTTTATTGTAGAGGTGTTTATTATATTTGGGTTCCACCACAGAGGGTGTATTTTTTTAATTTGACATTGTATTTGCTTTGGAGGGGGACAGATGCATCTATACATCTGTTCACATGTGCGTAGAATTTGACAGTAAAGGAATTCCTCATATGCAGCGGGATCATCAGCTTGGAGGGGGCTGTTGAAGTTAGCCTGGTCATCACTCAGTTTTCATAGACTAACCTCTGCATAATCTCTGAATAGTGAGCTATTTGAGAATGCTTCCAGCTTCAGGCTTATGGTGAATGGGAATGATCTGTGGTTTGATTTGATGAGGGAGGAAGCTAAAACTGGTGGAGCACAGAGCTTTCCCATATTGGTGAGGGCCAAATCCAGGATTTTGTCTACTCTAGATGGTGTGTGGACTAACTGGTTCTGAGAGTTTGTATTTATAAATTTGACAGATATATGTCCCAGCATATCCCTCACATGTGGAACATCAGAGTAGCATCCTTATCACCTTCAAAGAAAACCTAGATAATTGGATGTGCAGCCTCACATTGTCTCCTTGTCTAGCTTGTCTTGCCCTGCTTGAGCCTAGAGGGAGCATTTTGTATAGTTTTTTTGGCTGGGCTTGAAATAGTCTGCAGAATGATTGCTTAGTACTTACCTATGAACCTGTCCCTGGGCATACATTTTAGGGGATGTATAAGTTTCCCAGTTGATGGAAAGGTAGAAGGTAGAATGGTATTTGGCCTACTAATTAGGAACTCCATACTAGTCAGGTAGGAAGTATGGGCCAAGGGGGACATAAAGTCCTACAGTTAACTATGATGTGATACAGGGTTTTGTTACTGGTAAGCTGGCATTTCAGGATGTTATCCTGTCTAATGAGAGTGGAGATTATATTTTATTTTGTAGATTTAGAGACACTGCTGTCTTTAGTACCTTCATCTAGTGCAGTGGGCCTGAATGCGTGACAGGAGTAGAAACCCTGCACTGATGGGGTGCTGTCAATGGCCTTGAACCAGGTGTCTATGATGATGCATATATTGATGCATTCCAGAGTAAGTATTACCTGTAGAAAGTGAAGTTTTTTTTGTTGGCGCTCTTAGCATTTAGAAGTAATACCTTTATGTTATAGGTTCATAGGTTCATAGGTTCATACTAGGCTATCTGCCCGAGGGCATTTACAAGCCTAGCCCCCCTTTAGTATGGGGAACCATACCCATTATTTTGCTGTGCCTCTGTCGAGCAGTGACACTGAGGTAATCCCTCCATCCATTGGTCAAGATTTCTCTTGAACAAGGCCAGCGGTGCTCTGCCTCACATATACCGGGATTTTATTCCACAGCATAGGAGTCTTTGGGTGATGAATCTATCCTCCTCCAGCATGTCCTATTAATAGGATCTAGATTTTTGAGGTGAAGCATATTCATCAAATCTGGGTTTGACATGGCCTTGTATGTTAGGCAAAGGTCACCTCTGAGCAATAGAGCTGGAGTTCTTTCAGTCGGGCAGCATAGGACAGATGTTTGAGACCCTTTATCCTTTTGGTGAGGAACTTTTGTGGCCTCTCCAGCTGCTGCAAGTGTCGGGTCAGATACAGGGCATTGTACTCAATCATTGGTCTGATGAGTGATGAGTATAGGGAGACTATGACCTCCCTTGATCTAGATGAGAATCCCTTCATGATAAGGTGGGCAATGTAGAAGGTCTTCCTAACTACTTTAGCTACATGGGTGTCGAATGACAGACTACTATCAACCTGGGTCCCCAGGTCCCTGATAACTTCTTCTGTGCTCAGTGGATTGCCACCTATTTGCCATGGCTCTGGCACCAGTTATCCGTTTCTGTGAGACCCTTCTGAAGGATATCTGTGTCAGAGTTTGCAGTCATCTGCAAACTTTGTCAAAAGTAGATGCCAAACAAGAGTGGGCCCAGGACTGAGCCCTGTGGTACACCACTTGTGACAGGCTTTGAGTCTGACATGGCGCCAGCAACTCTGACCCTGTGGGTTCTGTCACTCAGCCAGTTTGCAACCCATCTTGTGATGTATGGGTTAACATTTAAGCTGATGAGTTTTTCAATGATAGGTAGGCTGTATGGACTGCCTTTCCCTCATCAATGGCTTTGGTGACTGTTTGAAAAAGTCAACCAAGTTTAGAAGGCATGATCTGCCTTTGACAAAGCCAAACTGGGATGGATCCAAAGTCTGCAAATTCCCTATGTCTTTATTTATGAGGTCCATTATGATCCTCTCCATGGCTTTGCAGATAAGGCTTGTCAAGCTAATGGGCGGTAATTTCCAGGGTCGGTGGAGGCACCGCCTTTGTGAAGTGGGACCACAGTTTCCAGAGGTAAGACTATGATTAAACAGCTGTCCTAGCTGTGGGTTTAATTGGGACACCATCAGGTCCCATGGATGCTGTGTTTTTGCTTTGGAGAGAGCAGTTCTCACTTGGGCGTTGGAGATGTTTGGGGGGTGCAATTTGCACTGAACCTGTCAGCCAGTATGTTGGCAATGTCTGTAGGATCAGTAATCTTCACATCATTTTGAACTAGTTCTGAGCATATCTGGGAGTTTCCTCCCAGGTTTCTAGGCCTTATGATTGTCTTTTGAGTCTTTAGCTATTTTTCTCTCAAAATTTGCTTTGGATGATTTTATGAGAGCTCTTAGTTTTTACTTATAGTGATCAAGGGTGTCTTACCTTTTAAGGATTTTGCTCTATCTTGTAGTAGCTTCCTCCTTTTGTTGTAGAGTTTGTTTATGGCTGGGGTCCACCAGACTTTGTTTTGCTTGGGATTGCCTTATCCATGCAGTCCTGCAGGTGCTGGTAGAAGGCATTTGTGGGCCTTAAAGGAGACCACACTAGTCTTTAGAAGTGTTATTTAAATTTTGTTTTGTTAGTCGAAAGCTGTTGTAGACTGGCAATGCATAAAAAAATGAACTGTGGGGGTGGACAAGATTTTAGCCAATATATGAACGCCTTGTGGCAGTCAGTGCAGGCCACCTTTGCAAAACAATTAGGACTGTCTACCATCTCCTGCTAGGCTTAAAAAAAAAAAAAAAAAAAAAAAAAAAATATATATATATATATATATATATATATATGCATATTTGCCCTCCCTTCCCCCTTGAATGACACCAGTAGCTAAACCAATTGTTGAAGTCAATGATGTTATGTTTATATTGCGGCATCGTTCTCGGTGATGGTAAAATACTTCTCAAGTCTAGGTTCATACCTGCCTCAGTCACATATTCTGAGAGCTCCATCTTGTCTCTCATCATATAGTCCAGGAAGGTACATCTCAAGTCATTTACTACCACAGGTAGAATGAATGTGTCATATATATACTTGTGGTGCAAAGACCTGAGTGCATGTGTGACGTGGCAAATTCTGGCTCTCAAAAAGTGAGCTAGTCATGATCCTCCCCTTATTTAACCTGGTAAGGGGTGTATCAGTGTGTTTCAGCATGAAGTCACCTATTATTAGCATGCTGGATTGTGAGGAATTTTTTTAGAGAGCCTTAGATGCAAGTTTCATGGAGGGTGCTGCCTGAGTTGAGTATTTGTAAGGTTGCTGGGGGTACTTGTTTCTTAGGTTACATTTAGGATGCCTTTGAGGTTTAGGTACCTTGCTTTTAAGATCCTCAGCATTTGTAACTCTATGTGTTTGGTCTGTATTGCGTGTGACAGGTATAATGTACTGTAATGTGTTATTGTGTTTTACTGACAGCCTGTTTGTTTTTTGCAGTGGTTTTATGTGAAAACTTTGCTTCCAATAGCATTTTATTACTACATCTATGGGTTGCTATGATGGTGCAGCAGTTGGCATTGTCACCTCATAGCAAGAGGCTCTCTGGTTTGATTCTAGGCTAGGGTGCCTTCTGTGCAGAGTCTGCAAGTCCCCCCACAGTTGCATGGGTTTCTTCCAGCTGCTGCAGTTTTCTCCCACATTCCAAAGACATGCAGTAGGTGGAATGGACACTCTAAATCGGCCCTAGGTGTGAGAGTGTGGCATGGATGAACTACCACTGCAGGGCTAACCACCTGGCAGTGTAAACCTTAGCTTGGGATGATTGTGACTGTTGAAGTAACACCCTGACCCTATGTGCAAAATGGGAAAAAGGGATTGAAGATGGATGGCTGGATCTGTCACACACTGTGTCAGTTCATTTAAGTAGTAGCTGGCTGTCAGTAAACATGAGACAATTGCTATTTTGTTTCAGAATGCCCATTTCAATCAAACTTGTTACAGACACAGTTGGGAAATGCAAATCCATAGTTCCAAGTTGCTATTTATCTGTCTAGTAGTAGAGATAGTGCTGGTCGCAAAAGAGCTGCACACAGCTAGGAATTAATGGTTCTTTGCTCTTTCTCTCACCAGAAGCAAAGAGTAGCACTATTCCCAAGCTGTTTCCCAAGATGTAGTATTAACACAGTGTTGATAGTTTCAGTACATTTGCCAGAATCTCTTCTTGGTAGATACCCTGAATGGAACCTATGCAGCTGGATGGTACATAAAGCCAAAATGCACAAAGACTGAGAAGAGGTTCTCACCAGAACTGCAACAAATCCACTTGGTAAAGTTCCAGACACACTGCCCAATAAGTGACTGCCAGGAAATCAGTGCACCTCTGCTCCTTCCCTCACTGTGAGCAAAGCAATAGCATTAATCGCAAGCTGGCTCCAAATAAACACTTTCCCGGCTTTCCAGTGATTTGTAATCACTAGGAAGGCCAGGAAAAAATGTCCCTCTGCTCTTTCACTCACCAAAAGCAACATTTACAATAATGCATACACTATTAATGCTTAAATATACTATGCAGAGGATTTAACCTTCGTCATAAAAACAAAATTGTATATAGCCATATTATACAGCTCACAGCACTGTAAAATGTTTCTATAGTGTAATGAACTAGGAATCAGCTTGTGAATTCTCCATAGCTGTAAAAAAAATGGGGAGGTAGAAATTATTATATTTGCATCACTGTTGTTGTCCTAGGGTAGCATTAAATAGACTAAATCAGCACATTTTGGAATGGAACCACCCAAACAGTGTAACCCAAGAACTACTGTACAATTACATTAGCTCATGTCTCCATAGCACCTGCATTTTCTTTCTCTGAACAAATGGTTGATGTGTGTTTTCTTGAAAGTCAGTAGCTGGTCTATATTCTTAATATATTCTGGGAAATAGTTTCAAACAGCTGTATCTGGAGGAAGCTCGTTCACACTTAGCAAGTGTGAATTGGGTCCTGTATAACTGAATACTGTAGCTATTTCTGAGTATAGGGTTGATTGCCAAGTCTGTTTTTATAACTTCACTTCATTCTCTGCATTAACTATATTGTGTATATTGTGCAATCAGCAAAAATACAAAATTTCTTTATAGACCTTCCATGTTTCTTGTACAGATATAGACACAGACATTGACTACAATCAATGACTCTCTCTCTCTCTCTCTGTTTCTCTTCGTGTTTCTCTCTCTCTCTATCTCTCACTCTCTCTCAGATAAAGCCATTGTGACTTATCTGAGCAGCACTGTTAGATGAATATGTCATAGCCCATGCAAAATGCTTGATTTCATCTGTGACATCTCACCACTGGCCCAGTAATCAAGGAGCCTCAATCCTCACCAATGGCAACAGTGGGGGATGTACACACTGGGAGGATGACAAGTACACACACAGTAAAGTGCAATTTCCCTTAAGAGCACACAGAGACCACAGTCAGTCTGGGGCTGGTTTCTACCTCTTTCTCCAGATCTCAAGTAAGATTCCCCATTGGTACAGCTATAGAGTTGAGATCTCAGCTGAGTAACCAAGCCAAGACCTCCAGCACCCTCACTGTCCAACCAGTGCTTTGCATCCCTGCCCAAGTAGCTGACACACACACACACACTTTGAGGTTTGATTTATACACACACACACACCTGGGAAAGCCTGGCACAGGTTTACTAGTTATGCCCTTTTCTGCCCAGACTATAAGGTGGTTTCAATGCCACCAGCCACTATTTATCAGCTGCTTTAAGACCCTTAGCAAAGAGTGTCCAATCTTACTGTATAAATCGTAATGTATAAATCCAAATGGTAGTTTGACCAAGAGCAAGGCTATTAGGAGTGGCCTGTACAGTGTCACTAAATAGATATGTAAGTACTCTAAGAGCTTAAATATGTCTCACAAATATCAGCCACAATGAAAGGTTTAAATATATTTAATAATATGTAATAAAAGAACAAGAAAATACTCAGTAAACAATCACAGTTACATCAGAGTTCAAAATCACAGAACATATTTAAAACAGCATTGCAGGACAGTCTCAAATAAATAAAGAAAACATCTAAGGTATACTTCATTATAGTCCTAACTCTATCTAAGAGAAATTACTGTACTCTAGACTTACTCATAGCAAAGTAAGAGAGATGTGGTGAGTGGGTTTTCCAGCTGATGTTGTCAGGTCAAATACAAAATACAAAATACATAATCTCTCTCTCTCTCTCTCTCTCTCTTTCAGAGAGTTTTTAAATTAACATTTCAAATATTACTGCTGGGGTAGCTGGCAGCATGACATCACTTCTTGTTATCTGATTATCAGTTCTTAGGCTCACAACCATTGATTTTAGCAGCTACCTGCAAAAACGCATAGGCCTTAGATCTTTTGGCAAATGGTGGAAGTTGTAAAATAATTGACATTTCTCCACATTTAAAGACAATACAAAAAACTTCTAGTTCTAGACATTATCCCCCAGATTTAGTAAACTCCATGTAGGAATAGCGTTTTCCTACAGGGAGTGAATGGTGTCCTTGTCTGCATCTCCCTCTCAGCAGCCCGCCTTGCATATTAATGAAGGCGTGCTACTGAGGGGGAGCCATGTATACAGTTACTGAATGAGTGCAAGGGGGTGTGTTACAGTGCTCACAGATCTGTAACACACCCCCTGCACTCTCAAAGTGCTGTACAGCAGTAAAATAATAAAGAAAGTGTCATTGGACACTGAATTTACTTAATTTATCTTTTCATGTCACATACAGGATGTGTTACAGTATCTGTAACACACCTGCTGCATTGTAAAAGTGCAGTACAGCACTAAAAGAGTAAAAAAGTGTCCTTGGACACTTATTTAATAATTTGTTGTAATGTCATGTAAGGGGTGTGTCACAGTATCTGTAACACACCCCATGCATTGTCAAAGTGCCGTACAGCACTAAAACAGTAAAGTAAAGTGTCCTCAGACACTTATTTGTAATTATATTCTGTATGTCACACAGAGGTTGTGTTACAGTGTCCGTAACACACCCCCTGTACCATCAGAGTGCCATATGGCACTGAAAGTAAACGTCCCAATGTGTTTTTTTTTCTTTCATGTATATTTTTATTTATTTTATTTTTTTTTTTGTTTGTTTTCAAGCTTAAGCATAACTGAGCGGGTTTGCACGGAATGTTGCTCAGCAGTGCTTAAACGTAATAAAAAGCTATATAGAAATTTATAGCTGAACTCTTCACAGCAGAGTTAGCTGAATGGTTAGAGTTACAGCTTCATGTGCAGTAGGTGCACTGTTTGAATACCAAGACAGGCTATTCAGCTTTTACATTGGAAAGCATTTCTATTTATATGTCTATTTTTTTGCCCTAGTTATTGATATTTTTCAGCCAGGTTAGTGCAGCTGGTCCAGAATCCTAGTGTCAGTGAAGATATGAGGTGAAAATCCCCAGTTAAACACAAGTTTCCAATACAGTTCAGTCACATACCAAGGTACATTAATTAAAGTAAAATGCAAACACATAACAATAAAGCATCAATAATGAGCAATTAATGTCAATATATATTTATGTTATCATGTAGAACTCATTTGCCCTTAGCTAAACTGTTCCAAGCAGTGCTGAACCAAGCTAAGCGATGTTTAAACAGGAGCTGTCTGAGCAATACTTAGTAATGCTTAGCTCCACTTAGTCAATTTGAGCATTGCTAAGCAGTCTCATTCAAAGCAATCTTCAGCTCAGCTAAGTGGATTTGTGCACCGCTAAGCAGTGATAAGCATTTGCCACTTTAAGCACTCCTGAACTCAGCTTAGCGGGTTTGCACATTGCTGAGCTGTGCTTAACATTTTTGAAAATGGTCCAATGGCAGCAAAGGGCAGGAAAATAGCCTTATTTAAGCTGCACAAGTGAGAATACAGCCAGAACATGTTAGAGTTTTATTATTGCAGGAACTATGGCATGTGTTGGAGAGGGTGTGCACTTCCAGGCACAGCAGTGGGACATTTTGGAGTCCAGGGTCATGGTTAGACTTCTCATTAAAGACCATGACATCCGGCTGCTGCAGGATCAGTTCCAGGGATCAGAGTACAAGGCAGAAGCCTGGGACCAGCTGGCACGTGACCTCACCAGTGCAACTGGCATCCCCCGCACTAGTGAGTAGGTGCGTCACCACTACAATGACCTGAAACATAAGAAGGGGGAACTCTTGGCCCAGTGGATCCAAGATGCTTGGGATGGAAATGCTCCACTACTTCGTAAGTATAGGAAGAATTTTCATCAAAGTCTACCATGAATATGTGATATAAAGGTATGCATAATGGTATTTTTTCCACCTACAGCTACAGATGAGAGGACTCACAACATGGAGGCCCACATGGGGTACCTGGCAAAGCTGTGATGACAGTGTGGTGAGTACAGATCTATCTTGCAATATATAGTACAATAAATAAGAAAGAGTATACATTGTTTACTGCCATTAAATATAGTGTGTTCTGAGTGTACTACAATAAAATGTTTTCCAGACCGATATTAATATAAGTGAGTAATGCCAGGTACTGTGCAATAATAAAATGTTTTCCAGACTGATATTAATATAAGTGAGTAATGCCAGGTGCTATGCAATTCAGATGAAGGCATCAAACAAGCTGCTATTGATGAAAGAAAGCTAGTACTGTAGTTATACTAGGTAGGAATGACATAAGTATATAATGTAATAATACCTCGGCGTTTTGTAAAAATCTACTGCCAATCATTAGAGGACTGCAGTTCTGCTGTGGTGACCCCTTACCGGGAAAAGCCGAAAGACAACAACAACAACAACTAAGCATCTTGTAAAACAGTACACTGTAACTGAAACCATGAAGGGAATAACTGACATTCATTCATCATCTACATGATATCTAGTACAACTGCATTCAGACCTTTGAATTTAATAAACCACTGTGTCATGTCACCCTCAATAAAGCCATTACCATCAACTGTTTTATTTATTCTGGTCTGTTGTTGAAGAAATACAATTGCACAGGCACTCCACAGCAAACATGGCTATGACACCATGAATTTTGTGATGTTTTGCTGATAAAGAAGTGTTATGCTAAAATGTAGATGTGGATCTGTAAAACAAGATACAATGCAATTTGATATATGTTTTGCACTAAGATCTGAACCTTGAATAGTAATGTGTAATGTATTAGAGTGTATTCCCCTCAGGATTGTCTTCTGCTAACCTTTGAATTTCAGCTCTACATATTCCTGAATGTAGGTACATTGATGCATGCAAGTATGAGACTGTAATTGGTGGAGGCTGCAAATATACGATGTGCAAATGTATATTGGTCGAGTATGCAACCCAGCATCCTGCTATTATTAATCACCAAATTTATGTCACCCACACCCCTCACTGTGGGGTGTGAGGCTCTAAATTCCAAATTGTACACATCATGCACAGCTGTTGCTGCACAAGAAATGGAGAGTTATGGTCCTTTCCTACACCTGTCCTGCACATCCCTAGCTGCCTTCCATAATTTTTTTTTCCCTCAGCTTACCACCATTTCACCACTTTCCTATCACCACTTTTCTCTTTTCTTTTTTTGGAAACAGTGTGGGTTTAAGCAGGGCTAAGTGGAGCTAAGTGAACCTAAGCAGAGGTAAGTGCCACTTAGCATTGCTTAGCTTCACAAAAAGTTTGCAAACCTGCTTAAAACCACTTTACTCACTCTATTTAATTTAGGGACTGTTCTGCCCAGCAACAAAATAAGCCCTGGCAAGTCTAGAACTCAGGACCCTGTGTATTAGAGTCAGAGCAATGCACCACTAGGCCAAATCAGCTCTGGTGAATTATTACTGCTTTTGGAAATATATCATGCAGTAGTCATGTAACAGTAGGGAGAAAAGACATCACTGCCAAGCATTGAACCGAGGATCCTGTGCACTAGTGTCATAGCAATACACTCTTAGGTCAAATCAGCTCTGGGGTATTAAGACTGCTTTTGGAAGTATATCATGCAGTACAGTCATGTAACATTAGGAAAACAAAAGCACCGCTGCCAAGTGTTGGGCCGAGGATACTGTGCACTACAGTCAGAGCAATGCATCACTAGGCCAAATCAGCTTTGGGGGATTAGAACTGCTTTTTGAAATATATCATGCAGTAGTCATGTGCCACCACTACCAAGTACTGAACCCAGGACTTTCTGAACTACAGTCAGTGAAACATACCACAACACCAACTCAGTTCTGGGGCATTAATGCATTTTTCTAAATATACCATGCAGTACAGTGACGTAACATTAGGGAAAAAAAGATACTGCTGCCAACTATTACACCCAAGACTTTGTCAACTACAACATAGTTTAGTACACCACTAGGTCAACTGAGCTCTACAGAACAAGTCATATTTACAAACATATCCTGATTGTCAGTGACACAATACTCCTAATGGACAACTCAGTGTACATTTTCTAGGGTTACCACCTGTCCCACCTTGCGAGGGACTGTCACTCTTTGGGCAGTTTTGTCCTGCCAAAAAATTGACAAAATGGCTAATGTCCTCAGAGATTAGGACAAAAGTTAACCCTATATTTTATGAAATACTTGCATAAAATAGTTATTCTGTATCTGAAACACCTAAATGTTATCAGAAACAGAATAAGCAACTAAAATGCTACAAAGAAGAAGCTGTTATTTAGGAAAAAAAGTGAAGTTCTGTCCTTTGTACTGACCGTGGGTATGTTTTGGCCTGCAAAATCTGATGTTTGTACCAAAAATGTCCCAGTTTGGATATTTAAAAAGGGAGCAACCCTAACTTGGGCATCTGACATACACAGAAAACCAGTACACAGACAAAATAAATGCTGCTGCTGCATGCACAGGAGGCACACAATATCAGGTATAGCTGACAACTGCACAGAGTGTTGCTGAAGGATCACAGTTCTACCCCCTACTCATGGCAGAGTTGTTATAAAACCTAGTCTGTGTACTGACATACTGGCAATGCAGTGCACAGTGGGGTTACAAACTATGACAGACAGCTCAGTGTCACATATACCCATCTGAACACACATGTCCATGCCAGTTATGTGTAACACACTGTATGCATGCACATGTCTTACAAATACACCTGACATACTATAATATATTATTAGAAATATGTCATACTATATATATATATATATATATATATATATATATATATATATATATATTATGTTAATATAATATGATATATTATTATGATATATATAATATATTATTATTATTAACATATACTATATAGTGTTAATATATTATATATCCTCTATCTGTCACATTCCTAGCATGTATCGCATCTGAACACCCCCAGTCTTGGCCCACAACCCAGTCTGTGGCACAACACCTACATACATGTCAATACAACATAGGAATAACTGAGCCATGCAATGTCCAGCAAAACTGGTTGCTCGCACCACATTCACTGCCACCCACAGTAACACGTTAAAGGCCTGCAGGGTGGGACACATTTCACAATTATGAATATGTGTTCTAAATGTTGCCTACCACTCTCTGGATGCCACTATTACATAACATATGTACCAGAGGCACATGCTTCACCTGGACTGTTATCAGTACACTCAACCAGGCCATGCTGTGACACAACAGCTGACACCGCTCCCACACTGACAGTAACAACTTGCTGTCCCAGTATGACTTCACAATCCCTAGTCTGACTCCTCACCAGAATGCAGCAGCTGTGGCCTGCTACACATGCAGCAGTATGTCCAGCTACCTACTACAGACCTATCATACCTCCCAAACACCTAGAACAGGGTATCCACACGACACCCATACATCAAGGGTTGGGGGTGCTCATGTGAAAGGGACATGTGTCACAGTCTCCCCCTACAAACATACACAGCTGATAGAACAGCATCAACTGTAGCAGCCTGCACATTCAGATAAAAAGGATCTATGACACTCACATCTGTCAGTCTTCTTAATGACCCCAACACACAATGCTCAACAGTACACTGCTACAGAATCTGAAAGTCTGTTAACAATGGCCAGACATAGCATGCAAAACTGTTGACATAAAGCATCAATCCAAACAGTGGACAGTATTTCTATCTACTCTCTGTAATGCTGTAGCCCCCCACACCTCGATAATGTCCTCCTCACAGGCCAGGAAAAGGGGCAAGGCCTACATGAAGGCCTTAATTATAGCACTGTATTGCCATGCCATTGGCTAATGGAAAGGTAACACAGCTGTTCTGGATGAAATTAGCAAGTGGGAGTCACAGACTGGTGCACAGGCAATCACCTATTCATGAGCACTACATACAAAAGACAAGTTGCTGCCTATGGTAAACAGGTCTGAACCTTTATTCATAAAGACAGACTGTAATTCTCTAGGATACTACTACTGGATTCCATCACTCAAAGGGGTACAGCACTATACCAGGTATGCCATTGAATGACTCATGTAATGGAATGCAGATGGGGGAATGCAGTAATGGTTAATAAGAATGTAAACTGTAGGTTTCAACAACATTGCCTGGACAGACATGTTGCGGTTAGTCTGCTGTTCAGCACCTATGGCCATCCCTTACTGTTCTGTCTGCAGTGACATAGATCACAGCTCTGGCCTGTGAATCACCCCAGCAATGGTCAGCTCACATATGACTGCAAATTATATTGTCCGTTGTACAATACTGACAGTAAGAACTGGTGGATGCAGCTGGTATATGACATCATGTACTGTCAGTGAGCCCTTCTTATTCTGTGAATGCCATACAGGCTTAGTTCAAAGATTGTACAGGTGTCCCTCACCATTAATGAGGTACTCTGGCAAGGTCACTGTGTATTCCACACCTGCATCTGATTGCCTGACATCTATGGCTAGCATAACTGGTCACCCCCTGCAGCAGGACAGCAGGTTATGGGTACTAGTAGTGGGGGGACACTGGCTCTGGCTCAGCGGCAGTGCTTACATATTGAGCATACAATGTGAGGGAATGCATACAATACCAGATATTCATGTACCATTACTGTGTTCCCAGGGGTCTGCCATGTCACAGACACATTCCCCAAACTCTGGGGACAACCATCACATATTGATCAACTGGTGTCCAGAAATACACATTTGTCTGGCAGGGGGTCTACATCTGTGAGGTACATGTACACATTTTGCAAACATCCGGGTACTGCAGATGTCAGACAGCTACAAGGAGGACACCCTACACCACATATGCACTGCTCTCAGTTATTGTGTAGCACAGATGTTGTTGGAATGTCCACATGCACTTGTAGTAGCACTCACCCATTTTCCGGATGTAGGCTGGATGACATGGTACAGTAATGCTTCTCATAGGGGACACCCAGCAGTCAATGACAGTGATGGGTGTGGACACATAACAACACTGTCTGTCACACCACTCAGGCCATCTGCTAGTCTTGGAGCCATATCAAGTTACTAGGCTATGGGCCCTGAGCAGCCATATGCCTAGTCTAGATGTTAGCCCATGTGTATGCAAGGCAGCACCCAATGTCCCCATCCAACAGGGACACAGGTTGTATCCCAAGGGTGTATGTGCAGTTAACCATCCAGTTATCCAGGCTACACCTGCAAAGGTGTAAATAGCTACACTGCCTGATGTGGACAGTGTGCCCATTCCACCACAGGCTGATTGTGTGGGACACACATCTGAGCTGCCAACAAGGCCACTTCATGTCACACACCAGGTTGAGGGTGTGTGTGTGTGTGTGTGTGTGTGTGTGTGTGTGTGTGTGTGTGTGTGTGTGTGTGTGTGTGTGTGTGTGTGTGTGTTAACATAGTGGAGCATGACTTGCACTCGTGCAGCAGTCCCAGCAACGTGGAGACCATGAGTGCCTTGCATGCCACACTGAGGTCATCCATGAGGATTATGTATGAAACTGGGTAGAGGGTTGGCCTTACGGCCTGTCACTGTGTGGTACATGTTTGATAGCCTGGCATTCACTGTTGGTGAACCTCTGTGATGTCCCCAGCTGCTGCATGTGTTGTGTGATGTGAATGACAAACAGGGAATTATATACATTAATGGTCCTCACTGGGGGGGATGCGGGGATGTTTATACCCCATGCCCCACAGCACACTTATGACTGATTGCATGCCTAGGATGTTGTTTGTACTCTTATAATATCTGGAGATGTCACTTTCAACATAGGGGTTCACACTGCATGTCCTGGTATGTGGCCTGAGGTCATATGTCTGACAATGGTCATGTATCTGTGTGTGACCCTCCTAGGCAGATGTCCTCATCACTAGGGAATCTGGTAATTGCACACAGCATGTAGTCATCCACAGACATGGTCAGACATAGAATAATGGCTGTTACATGCACCACAGATGTGTACATCACACATAACAGAGGCCCAAACACAGAACAACAGGTTACACACCTACTTATGGGTGAACCATTTGCAGTGCATTTCCTGTGTGGAATAGGTGTGTCATGTCAGAGCACTGGTGTGCTACCCTTATGGTAACATATGGTGTGATGCATATTTGGCAGTGTTATATCTATGATGGCTATGTGGGCTATACTGTCACATAGTTTGTCCAGCCAAAGAAGGCATTTTTCAGTGTCAACCCCACTCACAGCTTTGGTGACATTAAGGTCACCTGAGTGTAGCACACATGAACCCTTCCTTGACAAAGCCTAAGTGGGCGTAATGGAGTGTGTCCAGGTCACACATGTCCTTGTTAATGGGGTTCACTTGAAACTGTGCAATGGACTTGCAGAATAGCCTAGTTAGGCTGCTGGGTCTATCATGTGACTGAGTGGGGGATGTCCCACCTTAGTATAAAGTGGTGACAGTGGTCATCCATCAAATGGATGAGACAAAGGTGGTACTTAGTCCTCCTTTCAATGCAGTTCCTTATGGTGTTGCAGGGTTATGCTTGGGGTCAGGTAGGATCTATCCTGTGATGTGATAGGCTCCCATGGCAGATGTATAGCATGACTATCACATGGCAGTGGTGACCTGTTCCCCACATATAGGAGATAGGGGAGGTACTGTGCATATCCTGATATCATGATGTGGAACACAGAGGGTGAAGCCTATACCATCTCTGTCACACATCCAGTATGCTATACCAACAGCAGTGGTATAGCTGGTGTCCTTGCGCACCACAGGTGAGCAGCCACTACCTGTGCTGTTGCAGACAATATGTGCAGTAGGGGAGATGACTGCCAGTAGTGGATGTTGACAATGTAAGCACTGTGTCTGTTGTGCAGGTTTGCAGGACTGATCCCATCCTCACTCTAAGGTGACATTGCTCCAGAATAGGCACCTGCCCATACTTTGTCTCAGACAGTGGTATGTCATCCATATTATCGGCAGTATGTACTGCATATGTCCACCAGACAGGTGTACATATCCTAGCAAAGAATGATATAGGCCTATCAGATATACCTGACTACATGCATGTATACAAATGCACATATAGCGATTGTGTGTATGTGTGCATATTGGTGCCAGTCCTGAATGAGGGGTTGGGGGTTGTGAGGCTGTGTAAACTCCCCCACAGGAGGATGTTTTCCATGTTGGAGTGTACATATGGCTGAGCCTAACTAGTTGGGTATTGTAGGAGATGGTGACTGCAAACATGACTGCGTGATGGTTGCTTTGCCACAGAGGAAAACACCGTAGAGATGCAGCAGTGGTAATCCATGTTGTGTGATGTTAACTGCAAGACACCTTTACCTCATGTGGGGGTAGCCCCTGGCTGCACCAAGGTGTTTGTACATACACTGTTGATGGCTTCCTGGTCATTTGTGTGCTGGTATGGGAACATCTTACAATGTATGTTAGGGTAATTCAACTGACCCATGATCAGGGTGCAGCCCCGACTCCTAATACAGTTGATGAGGTCCATATAGGCAGAATGGGCATCCTGGTCATGTGTAGTGGTCAGTACCTGTAGCTCTGATTTGCATAGTTTTATGTTAGCAATAGTGGACTGCCCCTGCAGTGTCCCCTGTGCATATTACTGCCTGTACAGTGTGTATGTATACAGAAACCCCATGTCCCATGGCATTACCGACTACACCTTGCCTTCTGCATGTATGATAGGATGGTTGACCATGTAAGGCTGGGGTGCTCTCTGCAGCTTTGAGCCATGGTGTTGTGTAAGTGCACAGATGTCTGCTGTTCTCAGGGTAGGACTGCTTGCAATGAGGGAAAAGTCATGTGCACATCTCTATCATTTAGCAGCATGGCCTTCAATGTGTGCTGTACTGACATTTGTATGTTGGAAGTGATAACCTCACCAGTGTTACTAATGCAGTCACTATGGGGCTGGTGCGAAACACTGCCAGATGCATGAAGACCAGTGAAAACAGATGGAGGCCTCTCTTGCAGAGCATCATGATCTATGTACCATACCATCCCAGACTCACAGGTACCATAACCCTAGAATATCGCAGGATAAATGCACACGTTAAGTGCAATGATTCCCTGATTGTTTTGTGGCATCCATCTGGGTGACAGCAGAATGCTGCTTAAGGCTAGGGACATACCTGCCTGGGACACATAACCATTTTGCTCACTCATGTCTCACTCTATATAGTCCATGGATGTACATGTCTAATTAGGTCAGGCACACCAGCATGTACAGTGACAGACCCATGACAGTACCTGTTGGTGGGAGACAGCAGTGCATATGCAATATGACCAAGTCTGGCAACTGTCATAAAAGTAATTGTGACCATCCAAATACCCAGCCAGGTCAGAGGCACACCAGTGTGTCTTCACTGGAGTCCCATATGTGTCACATGTTTGACATGGGCTCACGGCTACGTGGCTGTGGGATACAGGTATGTGGCCATGTGTGGTATGTGCTGTGTATGGCTGTGGTGTTTATGTGTGGCTTGGCCTCAAGATTGTGGATGTGTATGTTGAGAACCACTGCACATGTCTGTGTGTGTTGTGTAGGTGTGGGTGTTGTGTGAGGTGTACTGATTGTGTTGACAACCTGTTTGGGGACAGATATGCAGCCTTGACAGGCAGAGACCATGGACTGCAGCCTCCTACAGTCATTGCATCTCTCACACAGTGTGTTCGTTGGTGATGTCTGTAGATGGCTGTCCCTCCGTGTATATGTGGAAGGTGCTACACAGTGCCAGGATGCCAATATCCACCACATTGGCTGGGGAAACTGTAAGACATTGTCTAGCCATATAGTCCAGAATCTGAGGGAGGATGGCCAGGGAGACTGAGGGGCGGGCCTACAGACCAGGTGATTACTACTACAGTAGGAGGCTGACACCACAGCAGACCATGTAGACAGCCTATGAACAAGCAGTAATAGGTGCAACAACTACATGCAGTGCAAGAACTCATAACACATGCAGCAAGTAGCATGAAACATCAGATCTGGGGGGGCAACTCGTGCTGTATTTCTAGTTTGTTGCTGATATCCACAGACATACTGTGTTGATAGATGACGGGGTATGATGTGGGGGGTTAGTGGTGCATAGTGCTGGCAAAAGTGAATGTGCAGGATCTGTACATAATGGTGAGCAATGTATGCAGTCCTGTGATGTTTCCCTTGTTCATGTCTTTCAGGTAGAATGTACAGAAGACGCAACCCAGCCTTCTCAGAAGCTGGGACCACTGCAATTATCAATGCACTGAGACTCCATCACTAGGTGCTGTTGTCAAGGAGCTGCCATAACCAGCAACAATGAGCTGGCCTGTGGGAAGACCTGGTAACAACAGTGAATAATGTGGGCCACCGGAACAGGAGCTATGAACAGATCCGACACCATGCTATCGATCTCATACACCATGCACTGAAAGGACCGCTGCTGTGGCCAGGGACCATGCTGGCACAGGGGGAGACCCTGCTACATAACCACCACTTTCAGCCTTAGAGGAGTTCCTGGCAAACCTGGGATCAACCACCAGCTCACAGGAAACCATCAGTATATATGTCATTGAGGTGGGTGGCACATTGTCCACAGCTAAGGAGAGTCCAGGTAACCCTCCAGTGGTCATCATGTTAATACTGTAGCATTCATAGTGGCAGCCTCTGCATACCTATACACATATATCACATTGATCTGCATCTGTGGTTTGGATTTTGTAATGCACACATATTGTGAATGTTAGCAATTTGGGTAGTATCACAGCTTGTACTGTACATGTTGATAAATGCACATATTATCCTGTACCATTGCCATATGTGTGTGTGCTGACAACACCTCACCCCCACAACTCCATAGGTACTTCTGGTGTGGCTGGTGAACATCAACCTGTAGCCGATGAGTGTGAACTATCATGTTATGGGTCACCTATGCCCTAGGCATGTTAAAGACTTCCAGTTTTCCATGCACACAACTGTTAAGCATAACCATATTGCAATATGTTTCATGTTCACTTGTGGTGGGGTTCACTGCAGTGCATCACATTGGTAATCACAGTAACATATTTGCAGGAGCTGTAACATATTCCCATGTAGTTTTATATAGGTGTATCTACTATGCCATACAGGGGTGCATTACTATTGTGTACACGGGTGAACTATGTGTTAGGTGAAGGTCCATCACATACTCCGACTTCTCATGTATCTCACAGGTGAAGAGTACTAGCAACATTAACTGGACGTAGATGCACTGCATGTTGTTGAGGGCCTGTCCAGGGTGTGTCTTTTGTGGTCAGTTTGTGTGTTGTGCATGGCATCAGTCAGAAGGTGAGGCCTGTATAATGCCTTTGTGGCACCTCACCTGTATGTGTGTGTGTGTGTGTGTGTGTGTGTGTGTGTGTGTGTGTGTGTGTGTGTGTGTGTGTGTGTGGCATCAAACATTATAGTGCAGGAAATGTAGTCATGCTGTCTTCCCCTCACAGGTGACCATGGGGGTTGGAGTGTGTCCCCTCACAACCTGATAGTGTCTAATCGGACACTGATGATGATGGTGGCCATTGTGAGGCACAGGTGGGGTTGTTGGGGGCTGAATCTGTCCCATTGGTTGACATCCCACTTCCACACCAATGTCCCCATACATGGTCAGTATGACAACACATATCCAGTCCCCAGCAGCTACAGATATTGAGCAGTCAGAGTGTGGTGGCATTGAACAGGGTAGTGTGGCAACTATGGCATCTGAGACTGTAGACACTAGCCATAGCCAGAGAGATGGAGAGGTGCCACACAGGCAGACTGACAGGGGTGCTCAAAGGAGGACTGCTGACCATCCAGCCCCTGTCAGAGGTGTCACAGCACATGTCACCTGACACATGTTTCGGTCCATCATGGAGGCACAGGCACGTTGTGAACAGTACAGCAGACAGATGCTCAGGGTCATGGATGCAACACTGCTTGGCATACATGACTCCCACCACAGCATTGGTGATGCCTTACATCATTTTGCTGATGTAGTGGACAGACGGTGGGGTGAGACATTATCAGTCCTTAACCGTGTAATGTCTGTGCTTGAACATGTGGTGGGAGTAGGGATTCAGACATGTGGATGTAGATCAGCAACAACATCAGTTGAGAGCCCACGTGGCCATGCACAGTCACACTCCAGTAGTGGCAGTATCACCAACACTACTTATAGGAGTGTGCTGTCCACACCATAATGTGGCAGGCAATGGGCACATGGTCCTGCGCAGTCCCGTGATGGACACAAGACCCAGCAGACACTGGTCACCATTATGAAGTAGTATCACATCTGCAACTGGGCATGGTGGTGCCAGTGCCACTCCTGTCAGAACCAGTTCCCATGTTCATGGCCATAGACGGTGAGCTGTACATTCTGCCATGTATACTCCAGAGCTGTCCAACATACATTCACACATCACTGTCACATGCAGGTCACTGACAGATGCGCACAGCTCCTCTCCATGGCCCAGCTGACCAGCACCTCTCCAGATACACACACACACACACACACACACACACACACACACACACACACACACACACACACACACACACACACAATGTCAACTCTATCGTACAGCCTAGGCTTTTGCCAACCGCACACCTCACCCTGTGCATGTGATGATACCTGTGCCCCATCCCTGTAATCCATACCATCGATGCAGGGACATGCATTATGTGTCTGATGCACAGGGTGAGTATAGTACAGGTAATGGCAGTGTGTAATGTAGTTGTGTTATGGCCTGTAAGGTGCTGTCTGCTGGCAATTGTCATGTGTACACATCAAAGTGTTCACACCTTTGTGCCATGATGCTTTATTGCTGTTAGTACTACTGACTGACTATTGTCTCACAGACCTTATTCAGTTTCTGTTCCAGCTGTCAATGTGTGTAAGTTGTGGTGGGCTGCTGCTGGTATGTGGGAGCTGAGGATGGTGGAGTGGCAACACAGAGACCTTTTCATTGACAAGGTATGGCTGTATGTGTCCATGTTTACCTAGGTGTGTATGTGTGCAACACTGTGTGAGGGGCAATGGGGGCAGACAGTGTACCTTGCATGCATACCCCTTGACACAGCATGCTACTCTTGCTACATGTCACCTTGGAGGTCCGTAGGGTCACTGGTTCATAGGTACAGAGGAGGTTACTATAGCACTGGCCCTGGGTCCCTTACAAGCCTAGCTCCATCAGAATCATCACCTGTTGGACCTGCCATTGCTTGACATACTTTGGACCCCCTGAGACATATGTTTTTTTGACAGCCACTCAACCTTGATGCAGTTGATCAGGGTCTGCATGCTACTTTATTTGACATTTTTGGGGAGTGCATTCCTGACACAGGGCAGCCTCTGGGAGACAAACCCATCTCTCCAGCTGTTTATTTTGGTGTGTCATATGTGATTCAAGCCTGTCATGCCAGCAATATGCACAGAGTTATACTGACATATATGGGATAGCTGTTGATGGGCTGAGCACAACATTGCCATCTAAGCATGCCACAGCTTGTGGACATCATGTCCGATACTGAGTGGGCCAGTACTGATTTGAGGCTGTCTGCATGGCACAGGTTTTGAAGACCATGGATAACCTTTGTGGGTGTTAACATAGCCCTACCATTTGGTGCAGATGCCTGCATAGATACATACCAGACCAGCCATGCTGCTAATGTCTTGTTGTACTAACTGAGGACTATACAGAGGTAATGTCAACTTTTTGTCTGGATGCAGTCCCTATACCTATGTGGTGAACCACGTGCAAGCCTTTTCTGACCACTGCCACTACTTCATGGGTGACTGCAACATTGTTATCAACCTGAGTAGCCAGGTCTGTCAATTCAGTTTATGCACTTATGGGGTTGTTGCTGATGTGGGAAATAGTGGGTCCATGTCCTCATCATATGGTACAATGGTAGTGTTTTCTGTATTCAGCTGGAGACCTGGACCTGGCCACCATTCCATACCCACTGTATGACCCCATTGCAGTGTATTAACATAGGTTTATGGGTAAATGACAGACAGCACACTATGCACAGTTGTCACAGCTTTAGGTGGCAGCTACATATGTACCTACATATGTGGGAGGTGACAGTTTGCATTTATGCTTTCATACATGTGGGTCATTGTGGGCGGAAGCTACTCATAGGTTGTACACATATCTACATATTGCACACACATAGGCAACACAGGTTAGGGTTGCCACCTTATCAGATGTAGAATGTGGGACATGTCCTGTGGTATTGTGGCACTTGGCAGGACATACCATAATCCATGGCAATTGCACAAGACAGGACTTCCATTAGTTTGCCAATATAACTCCTTCTTTGTGTCACATCACCATAGGTTATGATATTTGTCATGCCAGTAAGGTACTTCTGATATGAAGTAACTGCCTTATGCAGGTAGTAGAGAACCTTAGGAGATGTTTGTTGTCCTACACTCTGGGGACCTCTGTATTGTTTGTGTTGTTGTCACAGGTCACACCTGATTACACATGGACTGCAACCTGCAACTTGGGACAGGTGGTGGCCATAACCCCCACCTCTACAGATGTCTTCAGAATGTCCTGCTGTTTGCCACATATTTTTTTTTACGTTTGGCATAACATTGCTCTTTACTGGCAAAGTTGTGTGAATTCATTACA